>NW_026252465.1:0-82901 GCF_025094135.1 Mucor mucedo | reverse complement strand
TCACTAGCCAGTTTCAGTAAAGAAAACTGCCCAAGTGCAACTGCGAGTATTGCTTTTTGTAAAAGAAATATTTACTCGCCTCAGGGTTGTTCCCTGTGTACAGACTTCAACAGTAGGATGAGAACAAGCGGGTCAATGTGTGATTCATGATTAATTTTTTTTTTTTTTTTTTTTTAATATCCATCCTTATTGTGATGTGACAATTAACTTTGTTATTATATCCATGATATCCTTAACAGACATCAAGAGGTCAATATAAATTAACAGCTTAAAATATATACACATTTAGTACAAACAACATAGTTTAAACCAGTATATGTGTTTTACAGCTTACCTTCAGCTTCTGGTTTAGTATTTCGGCATAAGCTTAAGATCAAACGAGCTCAAAGGCGAATGAGTGATGACAGATGTCAAAATAAGTATAAATCGTTTAATAAACATTTATGCGTAATTTTTACATTGTATATCCTTGTTTCCAGGTCTAGAGAACATCGAAATTACAGATCTTATATTGCCACTACGTGCACTTTGGCTGTCCCAAAAGACAGCGCTGTCTTTCAAAATTTATTTATTGTTACTGAGGGGTGATTATTTGCTTTTTTGTGTCTTGTTTTTTTTGTTTTTGTTTTTGTTTTACGAGTGACCCAAGAGCAATGTGAAGGAGCCAGTCCAATTGCGACAACAAGTCGAAAGAAGTATTTTTATGAAAGAAAGCACACTGTTTTTAAACGGCCAGCGTTTGAAAGTATAGTTGTCATACGATTAGATTGCAGAATGGAAGCACCGTTGTGAATGTGAAAGGTTGATCGTCAAAAACTTGTCTCAATCGAGATCTCCAGATTCCAAGTAAAATACAAGCAACAATGAAAACGAATGATAAAGAAGTGGCGACAGTAGATTTTTTTGTTTTTGTAAGTCATTCGAATCAAGCGAAATGAGTATAGCCAGTATTCTACCAGGTCGAATTAGCACGTCCGTAAAAGGTGGTCGCAGGCTTTGGAGGGAACAAGGAATCACGCAATATAGCTCGCAATTGTGTTGGTTGATCGAATGCTTGAATACATGTGGACATTTAGGACTCAAGAAGAGGACGGAAATTGATAGACCCAGTAGACTATATACTGGCACCCAGGACACGACGAAAGTTACCAGTAGGTTGCATATACGCATTGGTTATTGCGACCCCAAATTTACGAAGTAGCTTAGGGGAATATAGTTTCACGATCAGATTGTTGTTGAAGAATATGTGTATTGGGACCCACGATGAAGCAAATCGCGTACCAAGATCTTAGACATACGGAGGTTGTGGTGAGGGAAAACCACAGAAATAATTGACTCAGAGGCCAGAATAACAGGAGTGTTGGAAGCTGGAATAACAATTGAAGCTAGGCCCGACTGCAGTAACATAGCTAATGACAAGTCAGACAGACTAAGACTATAGGTAGGTAAGGAATCCATCAGAGAAAAGAGAATTGTGAACGTATTTGTTGTTAACGGATGAAATCTATGTCTTTTTGTTGGAAATAGAAGTGTCAAATTGCTTACAACTTGAAAATAGCAGAGAAGAGTTATGCCTAAAGTTAATTATCCCAAGAATAGGGTGGATATTTTGATGAAGAAAAAAACTAAAGCAAATAATAAAGGAATGGGAGTGTAACTTTTATAAATGTTTGAGAGTGTGATTTCTATAACTGATTGGGATTGTGAGTTCTACAAATGATGAAAAGATGGTTTTAACTAAACTTGAGATTTTTGAAAGAGAAAAAGAGATCGATTAGGGACCATACGCAACAAGCTGTCAATTTCACATTGCTCAATAGTAGAGAATTGTTTTTAATACAAAGTCCCAGGTGATTATAAAGAGTAAACGGGAGATTATCCACTACTGCTGTGGTCCAACTTGCAAGAAAAAAAAAAAAAAGAGCAAATAATCTCCTATGAACACATTACTATCAAAGGCTGTCAATTTCGGGTTAACATCACATTGTTCAATAGTAGAGAATTTGTTTTTAATATAAAGTCCCAGGTGATTATAAAGAGTAAATGGGGGATTATCTACTACTACTGTGGTACAAGCTGCCAAAGGGAGAGAAAAAAAGGGCGCGATGTAACATTATTTATAAGGATCCAGTGATGATATTTTCCGGTAGCGACGGTGCCAAAAGCAGTGAGCTTTTTTAATATGTATATTTAAAAAAATGATTTTGTTGGTAGCATTTAAAGATGGTAGAGCGTTCGATCCATCGATCCATCCAGCTCAGCTCAATTTTTATTTTTTTTATTTTTTTTATTTTTTTATTTTTTTTTCATGCATGGATGGATGAATGCATTAACAGGGACGATATAAAATAAAAGGGATGGATAATTTGGCTTGAATGATGAAAGAGAAAATTACGTCCGGGAAGGTCAACTTCAGCGTATCAACCGCATCCATTAAAACCATGGTGACGGTGATGTAAATCAACTCCTAATGATAAAGCAAGAGATCATCAAAGTCTCGTATGATCCAAATGTGTACATATCGCACTACCTGATTTAGGAAGCATTGGCCTAACTACCCGTCAACCATGGCCAATGCCTTTTAAAAAGCGATTGATCTCTTTTGTATGTAGCCAGATTTTTCAGCAATGTCTACTGAAGATACACTCATGTCACCGCTTGGATATTTCTTCGTTGTTATAGCTTGTAACCATAGGCTTGGAAAAGATGCAGTTTTTCCCTGCGTTAAATTTTCTTTATGGTAGGGATATGGCGCTAGTACGGATTTAGATGTAGAAAAGCGACAGTTGTTATTAATTTACAAATGTGATAGTGAGTACCAGACTTCAATTAATCAGCATAAGCTAACTATTGTTCATAAAAGAAAGAAGAAAAAAAAAGTGTTCTGAGAGTGATTTTAAAGGAGATACAAATCCAGTAGTATACCATGAACGAGTAAATAATATAGTGCTTTTAGATGTAAGAAGCTAAATCGTTTTTTTCATGAGCTTTTACAAAATGCTGTGAAAAGATAAATACAAAAGCTAACAGACAGCGACAAAAAGAAGGGATATTACTTGGTGATAGTTTTTATTATCTTTATGCATGATTTGATCCTGTTTAACACCGAACGATCTGTTGGTATATCTGCCACTTGAAGCACTTATATGAGAAACTATTAAGGATTATTACTTTTCGACTGTCCAGCTTAAATTGTGTAATTATCAGCAGGCTCCAGATAATATATGGTGTCAATATTGGTTTATGGGCAGTTTCTTGGTATCCTTTCCCGATCTTGACGCTGTCATTGATTTACCTGTCATACCACCTTTGAAAGCGGGATTGGAACGTAGATTCTGATTTTTAGCGGAAAGAGCCATGTATAAATCTTACTTTCGTTCTTTTTCACAAAATAAATAATCAACTTTTAAAACTGCAAACCAATTTTTTCAAATAAATGAACGTATTTAACGATTCGATATGTATAAACGGAAGTTTTTTATTTGGCTGAAGGCTGAAAGGGAAAGCCAATTTCAAAATATACACCACCTTAATTATGCATTTAATCCGGGGGGGGGGTAAATGTGTAAACGCTTACTATAATCCCTCCAAACAAGTAAATATGTAAATTTACCCAATCCGTTTTTTTTTTTAGTAAATGGGCAAACACTTACTATAAATCCGTCCAAATGGACGTATCAGGCGAAAAATATAGCCTTGGTGTTTCTGTGTCTATCTCTGTGTCTACCTCTGTGGCCATCTCTGAGTCCATCTCTCCATCTTTATGCACTTCACATTTTTTGAATTCAAATAAACTTCATTGTATATGGTGTATCCAAAAGCAACAAGGACAATATGCTCTTTCTCAGAAAAATTTATGTTTTTTATGACCCACAAAATATGCGCATTGCTTTTAATAATTTATATTTAATATCGGAACATTTACCGAGCATAAAAAACCAAAGGGGACGTACCTAAAAATTGAATTAGATCTTAAAAATCTCTCTAAAAACCCGCATGCAATTATATCGCGTGAATATAACGTGGTTTCTGAATTTTGATTGGCTAAGGCACTTTTCCCTTAAAATATAATCCAAAATGCATGTAATGTTTATTCTGAAAAAAGATAATAAAAAATCTGGTTATGCTGCACATTCTATTAAAATTTGGCACGAATTGAACAAAAAACCAAAAATACCTTGCATTACTAAAAATGCGCTTATAAAATGAATAGAAATGATTGTAGAGGTCATATGAACAAAAAATGGAGGTTAATAAGTGTTGGGGTACGTTAATAAAATATTTACACAGTTTATAAAAAAGTTTGGAGTTCATTGCTCGGAAAAAAAAAAAAAAAAAAAAAAAAAAAATAGTGTCAAAATAAATCCAATTCCCGCTCAGTAAAATTAGAAGGCAACTTTTATTTTTCTTTTTCTTTTTAACTTTTTTACCAAGACTCCCATTAGAAATAAAAACGATAGCCATTGCTTTTGGTCTCGTTGTAGAACAGACCCTAAGGGTTTTGAGGCTGTCAGTAGACATACCAAGCAATCTCATTATAATAGGGATGCCTACAGTACAATTATTATTTCGAACGAAGGTATGTGTTTACAATTACACCTTTGAGGAACCCCTAATTAACGCAACTATTTTTATTAGTTTTTGACGATCTCGTGGAAACAGAAGTAGAAAGTGGAGATCGTATGGAAACAGACGAAGAAGAAGTCAACGGTAAAATATATATGTGTTGATTCAAGTATTTAAAGACTAACGCCTTTTTTATTAGTTACCATTGCAATGGAGGAATCTCATATTCAAACAAGCGATCTTAGTGAAACTATTTTGGAAAACGAAATCGTAGACGAAGAAGAAGAAGAAGACAATGAAGAAAAATCGAAGAAGAAGTAGTAGTAGTAGTAAAAGAAGAAGAAGGTACAGAACGGAAATATATATTTTTGACATAAAATAAATTATTAACTTAAAAAAACTACAGGTACTTCCCGCATTCCAACTGAATCTCTTGCTTTTATTTATTTTTTTATTTGGTTGTTACTCTTTATGGAAAGCATACCACTGATCATGGTATCGAAATTATAATGGGTATCTTAAACGTTGCTTTGGTTTATGCTGGAAAAAGTTACCGTTTCCCCATCAAGGCACAAACCTTCTTGAAATGGTGTCAGATGGCTGAGCGTGTTCACCCCGATATCAAGGAAGATGTAAGCTGTACTTCTTGCAATGCAATTCATGCATACAACACCGAGGCCGAAAAATTAGCATTGATTGGAAAGACATGTTCATCCGTTGAACCGCTCATCGGATCTACTCGCTGCGATGCACCTCTCTTTAAAAAAAATAACAAACAAGTCATTCAGCCCATCAGATCATTCTACTACAATTCAATCACCAGCACATTGAGAAAGTTTTTTCAAAGGGATAATTTTGTCAGCGACATTCAACAATGGAAGGAAAGAAAGACAGTACCTGGATCGATGTCAGACCTTTATGATGGCCGTAATTGGAATGAGTTCAAAGTGGATCCTGCTGATGAAGTGCCCTTTGTATCTCAATCCGATTACAATTTGATGCTGACAGTCAATTGTGATTGGTTTCAACCATTTGACAATACCATATACAGCTGTGGTGCTATATATTTGACAATCCAGAACTTGCCACGCGCTGTCAGAAACTTGCGTGAGAATGTCATGCTTTGTTGTTTGCTTCCTGGGCCATCTGAACCCAAGAAGCACGAAATAAACCATTACTTGGCACTGTGGTGTTTGAGGTAATAAAAATTAGATAAAACAAAAGTAAGAATACTTTGGGATTGTTGGTATGCTTTATTTCAGTTAAAAGAGAATTAGAGATTATCTTTGTTGATGAGTCGAGGATATATATGTATAAGATGTCTGAATTTAAATTATAAAATTACTGCATAATGGAATTATACAAAATTAGTGCAGTGTCTTCTTACACTATTTTAGTCAAGGAGGTACATAGACTAAAGAAGTGTATTTGCTTTATAAATTATGGATGCTTCGATATTTATATTTTAGAGTTAGATGTATGATGTAATTGCATCTGATGTTATTATTATTATGGATTTTATCACGAAGTCAGATCATCACAGGCACCTCTGATTGATGAACTGTTGCTGCTGGTATTCAGTGTTAAGATTCGTACCAGACATAATGGTATTCAAATGGACCAAACTTACTTGAGGCTGATCACAGCATGTCCTGTTGTTGCACCTGTGGTATTTGACAAAATTGATACAATCAAAAAGTAATGAGATAAAAGTATATCCCTACTCCAGGTAATAATAGGCTAAAAAAACTCTGCTGCGATGAAATAATTGATCCTTTTTATATTGAACAACTTTCCCTGATAGTTGTGTTGAGTTAACCTTTCTGGTCTTGTAATAAATCTATACTCAGTTTCCCGCCTTACATTAAATGAACTCTGCTCGTTGAATTGATTTTAAATTACGCCCTGGATCAACCGATCTGGGACACTCTTATTGTTCTGTTGAAAATACAGAATACCAGTAAGATATCGTGTAACGGCAGCTTGTTAAAAGATTCATAAGGTTTTTATATTTAATTGACTGCGGTAGAACATGTAGTTATGTCTGATCATTGATCCATTCTGTTGATTATTTTTATCTAAGACATGGTTTAATATATGATCCTAAATATAGAACGTCTTATCGATGTTTGTATACTTAGTTGTTGTAAAAAATAGGCATCCAAATATTCCATGCACTACTTCTCTTCTAAACTTACAGTTGTATAAGTTGTGTTTATCAATATATGAGTAAATAAACCATTTATAGTAACAGCTGTTATATTCTCTCTATGGGTAGCTAATCCATGGAGAGAACTATTAATATTAAGTTTCTCTTTCTTATAATTCTTGATTTGACCGGAGAAGCTTCTCTTCCCGATCGGTAATATCGTAACTCAGTGGTTTAGAATTTTGTATCCAACTGTCATTCGTATATCAATTTTAAGGCAAGCATGCAATCTTTTTAAATAGAAATATGTACTCAAAGTAGGAGTAGTTGTGTAGCAATATACAGGCGTATGCTGTTTCTCAACATTAAAGGATGTTTTTATTTCATGTTTTTATTATTTATACGATTTATTTGTTTATCTTCTCATGTAAACCGTATTAAATACGATAATATGCCTAATAACATCTTCTCTCTTCACTTCCTTTAACCTGTGGGAAAAGTAGGCCATCTCAATGTTTACAAGAATTCATTTTTTTTTAACCAACAATATAGATTGTAGGACTTGGTCACTAATGAACTTTGATAATTTTTTTTTTGGACTTCTTTAGGTGTAAACCTGACTTGATGGTTCTCTTTGAATGGATTCTGGTGTACCGACTGATAGACTGCCATAGACGGAGCTCGTTAAATCCAATGTTGAAAATCTACAACGTCAAGCATTAGACGATGATTGAAAAGGAAGATTAACAAGACCAAGCGGATGATGTTGGTGCTGCGAGATGCTTTTATGTTGACCAAGTTTAATCACCGGCATAGGATCTATTGTGGTAAGCGAATTTAGCAAAAATGCACGTCTTATTATTTTTTACATAAGTACTAACGCATACCGTGTATGAACAGCTTGATGGCACTGGTGTCAAAATAAAATAAGACGTGTATTATAGCTTATCGGTGGCGTGAAATTATTAACCAAGTGTATGATAAAACTGTTTTTTCCGGTAATAATGCGAGCAGAACGACACAAGAACAAGGTGCTAAAGGACTCTTTGAACGCTTCAGATGGTGTTGTATCTTTTCAGCCTAGCAAAAAAATGCGTTTACAAGACCAGATTCCGGTATGAATGTCAAAGAAGTGCACTGGTGTTAGTAATAGCAAGTTTGTTGAAAATGGTTCAAAAGGCAAGTTGCAAAGGTGACCAAGAGGAGAAGAGATTCCAAGAAGGAAGTTGATCTTGTGCATTGGTGACTGTGATGATGAAGTTGCAAGATGCAAATCGTATTGATGAACAAGAGTAGAGGAGACAACAAGACGATTGCTACTCTGTTCCAATGAAGTTGGTACTCGTACCTCTGTCCGAGATTATGAAAGGTGGAAGTCCATATATTGGCGAGTTGGTAAGTACTTTTTTTTTTGTTTAAAAAAAAAGAAAAACAGGAAAACAATTAACAATTTATTAATCCAGTTATCTTATGAAAATAGGCCACGGCAAGTAGACGCCAAGCAAGCTCTCACACTGCTTTTCTCAAATAAGAACAAGGCTTTCCACTGTAACAGTGTTTAATAATAGGTGTTATTCTGTTTAGGCCGTCATGTTACATGCTTTCTCTGAATGCTCTCTATATTTCCAATTGATTTAAATCAAGATGCCGAACTCTTCAGTACGATGAAACGGAGTCACGTTAGATCACCGGATCATGCATCGTCAGATATAATTTTTTTCTTACAAAAATGGACATGATATGATACTTTTGAAATTAGGATAATATTGATTCTAAATTCAAGTTTCAACCTCAAAAAGGAAACGAAAAAGAAAATCGTGTAGAATTTAATCGAAATCTAATTGCCTATCAAAAAATGATATAATTATTTATATCATTCCTGTAATCAACATTCCTTATTTTTAGAAAAGATTTAAATTCATGACAACTTGAGCGGACATCATGTTAACAACTTTATTTTATTCCAACTTTTTATTATTAAAAAATGAACCCTAGCAATCCCTCTTATCAAGCTCGTGACATGCAAGAACAAATCGAATCTTTGAAAGAAATGGTTGATTCCTTGAAAACAACAATCAACACTCTCACTGAAACCATCAGCAAGATTCCCCAAGTAGTGACCATGACCGTATCTGTTGCTCTCTCAAATGGCAACCGTGAAGCCATGTCAACCAAAAGGGCTACAATTACTGGATCGAACATTGTTCATGGTAAGATTTTTATAACAAAAGAGGCCGGTAATACTTTTATTGACCATCATATTTTATTTATTTGCATTACAGAGCAAGAAAACGACGAACGCAGGTTCAGGGAGTGCATTGCAAGAGCCATCCGATACTATGATGCGCAAGATCGGGCTCATGGTATCCATGGTAATTGGAACTCCCTAGGTGAAAGAACGATACCTGTCGTTAAACCTTACCTTGTTTCTGCCGTGAAGGAGGAGACGGAGAAATACTTCAGGAGCCTTGCCAACGAAGATGAATTCGACTTGGTTGATCAGACGGAAAGAAATGCCATGTTCAAGAAGAAGGCTGAGTTGGCGTACAACAATACGTTCCATATCACGGGTACCTTTCTGAGTATATATTTTGGGAGTAATTACGGAGTTGATGGTTACTGTTGGTCAGACCTTAAAAAGCCTAACCAACAGCAAACCGTCCTCTATACTCTTGAGCGTATACTCTACAATTGGAATTGTTATGACGGCCAGCCTGGTATTCCAACGGGATCGGGAAGAATGTTTGACCTGACTGTCAGTAGTCCTGTCGTACCAACTCATCTGGCAGAGTGTTGAGGATATCATAGATATAATAATAAAGTTAACTGTCACATCACATTAAGGATGGACAGTAACTAATATTAAAGTTAATCATAAATCACATATTACCCGGATTGTTCTCATACTACTGTTGAAGTCTGTACACGGGGTAAGACCCTGTAGCGAGTAAATATTTATTCTGCAAAAAGCAATACAATCGGATAGGCCTGAACTATAGAATTTTAATACTACCTGAGCACAAAAATCACTCTTGTCATTTAATGTTTTATTACTGTTGATCCCTCTGACTAATATTTATATACTCAGTATGGAAGGGCTAAATTTAAAGACATGCTGATTATTTACTATCACCAGGTTATTAAATCATGATCCAATCATGTGCTTAATAATCTCCCTAGAACTATCAAGTTCTTCATATGTAAATTAAAAAAACATCGTATATTAATAAAATTAAGCCTTTACACCCCAATTATATTTTAAAAAAGATAGCAGATCCTGAAAAGTTGGGATTTTGTCATTATAGTCAAGAAGTTGTTTAAGTAGTACAGTGTCAAAACCCATTTTGGAAGTAGACTGCGTGAATTATAAAGATTATATTACAAAAGAAGGAACAAGCAAACAATCTTCGAAAAGTAATGAAAGAAAATGGATTAGATGACAAAGCAATTAAAGCAGCTATAATAAACAAGATATACGAATTTTGTAATCAGATCAGTCGTGATGTAGCAAATAAAGAGACACCTGGAGTCAGTATTCTAGGTGGCCAGTCAAGAAAAGAATTAAACAGTATTTTTTCCTGCTACCCTAAAGATTACAATTTCCAAAAGGACCCCATTTAATATGATATTGCAGCTAAACCTGAAAATCATTTTGATGCGTTTTTAGACTTGCCAAATTAGTTGAAGGCAGGAGAGGAAAATTATTTGTCTGTTTCCCGTTGCGCACCACCTTCATTCCAAGCTACATGACTCTGGATGCTAAAATAATTCACTTTCATATTCCCAAGAACAAAAGTCCTCTCCAAAGCAGGAAAAAAAACTTAAAATTTGGGGTTCTATCGAAATTTTGAAAAAGAGGATTTCAAGAATTAAGGGGTTAATAAGACTTTACGGCTTCAAGCAACACTTAAAACAGATGGTGTCGGCGTATCAATAATTAAACAAAACACAGAAAGTAGAAAAAATTTTACAACCAGCGTTATAACAGTAGTTGATGATCAAGAGCAGTATATGGAAGGGCTAAATCAAGCTGATTTAAAACGTACTGAAAATAAGAGATTTCTGATTGACCTTGGAAGACATGATTTATTGTATTGTATGAAAGAAAATAGTACAGTTGAGGAAAAGCAAATTTTATTTTTCACCAAAAATAATTGTTTAAAATGCTCAAGACAATTCAGATATTTACGAAATCAAAACAAACCTTTGGTGGTCCAAGAAGCCGAAACAACACTCTCCAAAACTTTAAATTTTACAAATTACATTCAGTACATAAAAGCCAGATCATCCGTAGATGTCACGTTAACTACCTGCTATGGAAACGAGAAATTAAAGCCCAAAGAAACCTGTTTTGTACAGTCAGAGTTCTCATTCCGAGTTGATAATGAATGTAATCTGTACTATGACAATCTGTTTATATCAAGAATTTGCGTTATTTATCCTCAACCTCAGAACTTTTCCAATGACAAGATTGTCAATCCTCAGTTTTATTCCGTATATTTACAAATGATGCTGTCACAAAAGCATATCTCACAAAGACTTGTTGATGATGAAAAAAGAAGAATTATTGCGCTTGGTGTAGAATTAACAGGCGACCTAATCAAAGTAATCTTAACAGTGAAAAACTGTCAGCACAATATTTAAGAAACTACAGCTTCTACCTTTTCCAAAAATGAAATTTTCTTCGAAGATGTTTTATAAACAAATTCATCAAAAAATGGTAAAAAAGAAAATTTGGTCCTGATACTGTCTTAGTACTTGGAAATTGGTCAGCCCCGAACACAAAACTACAGGAGCCTACAAGGAATAAAAACCCGGTTTTTAAGGAACAGAAAAATGCAGCACACACATTACAAAAAGCAGTCCGCCCCTTGTGTGACTTGTCCACACACATATATTTTTTGATTCATTTTTTATTTCCCATTATCTCCACACATTTTGCATATTTTTCTGTAAGGCATGAGTGAATATTTTGATGAATACGCTGAATTGAAATTTAGAAAAAGGCAAAAATTTGTTAGTAATGGTTCTATATATTTTTTACTTTTCTTTTGTTTTTCATAACTGTGCAATAACCCTTTTTTTTAAAATGTACTTGTAGAATGAATCAATACAACGGGAACCGATAGACGATGTACTATCAACCAAATCCAGTTCGTTCATTAGCACATCAAGTCCCGTCATATTAAGCAAGGGTAACCCTTTTTTGCATTTGTTACAAAAAAAAAGGATACACTTACACTGGCTAAAACTTTACAAATGAATAGCTCGTCCAGCGGGTGTACCTGTGGCCGAATATTTACAGCATATACCAAACGACTGGACTACAGCGGATAAATTAAGACAGTTAATGATTTGGTTTGGACAAAAGGCATTGGATGACGAGATACCCAAACCCAGACTTAGTATAGCGGACAAGGTGAAAATAAAACTCATGGAGAAATTAAGAACATCGCCTACCTTAATTAACGTACTGCATAACCTTCCCGACTTAAAGGCCTTATCACAAGAAAAGAACACCACCAATGTCAAGAATGACAAGGATTTGAAACAGTATAGTCAAGATATTAAAGAGTAAGAGTGAGAGGGTTGACATACGTAAAGAAAGAAAGAAAAAAGACTGAAATTAAAACCTTCGCTAGCATAAAAAGCGAATTAGAACAGTGGGACCGGTGTGAGAATGACATTTATGAACAGCATGCGTTAGCGAGGGATAAATTAACAAAGGCCGAAGAACGATCGAGGGCGGTGATAGACATTAATGATGATTTTATGGATCAAATCGAGCCGAGTCAACGTGAATATTTAGATGGATGTTTCGATGTGGAGAGAGACGAAGCGATACGATTGAAGGACAACGTGAGTAATATGGCGATGGAAGTAACACAGCTTCGACAGACACTTTCTATCGCTACTCACATGAACCAACATGCTGTGACATTAGCAGAACAATCTAAAGTGGCATTGGCTCATAAAATACAGGATATTTCACGTGTGGTGCCCATGGATGCCGATAAGAGACAATTAGGCTTGTTTGATGATACAGGGGCAACTCGAAAGCAAGACGAACTTCTACATATGGAGTCTGCTTTGAGACTTTTATGTAAATCTAAAGACCCAAATCAATAATAAATCATCATTTTGAGGACTGTTTATTCAACCCCCAAACACAACAGAGAGCGGTAAAAAGCGGGAGCTTAAAAACCTTCAAAAAGTCACGATGGCCCCTTTTAAACAGGTTGATTCCTTTACTTTTTTTTATTATTATTTATTTTCATTCTGATTAGCAGTAGTCTGCGAAAAAATCACATCATTTTTTTTTTTTTTTGTCTTTCTTCTCATAAAAACTTTGAATAATGAAACCTCAGACATTATCAGACAGTGATTCCGATGCCAGTAGTATGTCGTTAGCGTTTTCCGACGACAATGAAGAGGAAAATGAATGTCGCTCGATGAACAACCATGGGTCCAGTAGTTCACAACAATTATTTGCTCGATTTGTCAGAGACACTCGTTTCAAAGTGGAACAAAAGACATCTGAAATTAACGCCACCATGCAAGAGAAATTACCCGAATGGAAGTTACGAGGTGCTCTTTACTCAACAAAAGCAAAAGAAACAAGTATCGAATGGTCAAGAAGAGGCAAAGTCGCTGTCGACCGTTGGAAAAAAGACCGTGCAGGTAATACATCAACTTTGCAGCACACTTTTTTTTTTAATATAAAAAAAAAATTCATGCATAATTTTTTTTTATAAAAAGAAGAAGAAAACGCTCCTTATAATCCAGCATATCGTCAACAACACCCGCCAGACTCAGAAAATGCAGTGTTTGGTATGCCCTTGGAGGTCGCTGTGGCATTGACTAAAATCGATACCGATGATTTAATACCTGCTGTATTTAAAAGATGCATAGAATATTTAAATGATGTTGGTATGTCTGCCCTGTTTTTTTTGTATCTAATAATCTTGCTTTGACTAAACGTTGCAATCTATTAAACAAAAAGGTGTACATGAAGTTGGTATATATAGGTAGATTATTTCCCTTCCAAAAGGTTGCCAGAACCCATCATTTACTAACAACACATGCGTTAGAATACCTGGAAGCACAATCACTGTAAATAAATTACGAGCCGTATTCAATGATGGTAACGACTCTATAAAAGCACCTTTTGAATGTAAAACTAAAGGGCATACAACATTTAGGTTCAGATATAGACTTTCATGTGACAAAGCCAGATCCACATGCTGTCGGAACATTACTCAAGATGTATCTACGAGAGCGTAAGATATACATACATATTAAAATTCTTTCTTCCTTCACTCTGTAACATGCGCGTTGTTATTTTAGTGCCTGAGCCGATTATACCGTTTGAACTTGCCAACGAATACACAAAACAATTCATGCAATCCATTCAATCCTCCAACACGCTTGATAAAGAAGCCATGCAAGATACCTTACATGTGTCCTCATCACTCACAGATACAACAACCAATGTCAAATTACCTCCCATTTCACCTGACCTTTTAAAAACAGTACGCTCCATCACATCCAAATTACCCATCTATAGCTTTTGCTTGTTGCAATTACTTTCACGTCATTTAAAAAAAGTGGCAGATAACCAGCAAGAAAATCGTATGTCTGTGTCTAACTTAGCAGTCATCTTTATCCCCACACTCAATATAGGTCGTGCTTTATTTCATTGCATGGTGGAACATTATGGTGAGATATTTGAAGGACACGCATCCCATCTACATGGCGGCGTGACGACAATTATCCCACCACCTTTACCCCAAAAACCTCGCAACTTGTCCATCCATGCGAATGAGCCGCGTAAAATATCACATACAAAGACCATGTCGGATACCCAAGTCATGTTGAATACACCCAAAGTGCCACCTCCTAAACCCAGTCGATCCCCTTTACCTTCAAAGCACGCTTCCACTACGACAGCGACAACATCCCGGGATCCTAAGATGACAGGACAAAGTCAACCCATCATGTTTCCTTCAACAATAAAACGACCTCATGTGCCGCCTATTAAGCCTCGATCGAAATCCCTGTCATCGCCCACACATCGTCCCTCTGTTACTACGACGGACGTGACAAGGAAACGAAGCGGAAGAGTGGAGGCGATTGGGAAACAATTTGAAACTTTGATGAGTAATAACCAGAATAGTTTTTCAAAATAAAATCTTTTTTTATTTAATTTCACAGATGAAGTATTTATTGACGGTTTTTAAATCTGTGTTACATCCAAGTTTTGACCTCCCTTGGATGGGCTGATTAGGTCGCACCACTAGTGTAGATCACCTGCTAATACAAAGATCCCTAATGGCAATATCTTTGGTCCAAAAGTTGCCTAGCAATTCACACTCTATAATTTTGAAGATACGAATCAACTATCACATGCCCGTGTCCCGCCATGATACCAAAAAAAGTGAAAAACATAAACAACTTGTGTTTATTTATTGCATGAATCATTCATTCTACAAGCGTCTACCCTTTCTTCTCGTTTCTTTTTTTTTAAAAAAAAAATAAACAACTATGGAAAAAGTTAACAGTTTCATTAATTCGGTCCCTCAGCGTTTCGAACGCGAAAAGACGACCATCCTCAGTATTGCTGCCGCCACCGTTCTTCTCTATACCACATACAAGATAGTCAACAAGTCTAGCAAAAAAAAATTAGGGCTCAAAGAAATTCCTTCACCCGGCTTTTCATTTCCTTATGTGGGCCACATGTTCTCCTTGGGGAGTTCGCCTGGTAGAAGAATCGCGCAATGGCATAAAGAAGTGGGTCACATCTTTAAATTAAATATGGGAATACAGACTTGGATCTTGATTGATGATCCATTGTTAGCTCATAAAGTCTTTGTCACTCATGGTGTAGGTTCGTCCGATCGTCCTCACTCTACTTTTGCTTATGAATACTATAGTTACAAGGGAAAGTAGGTTGTAATTCTGGTTGATATCTCTACAAAATATTTAACAGACACAAAACAAATAGAGGTGTTGGATTTTGTCCAGCCACAAAACAATGGAAAGTTGCTCGAGGAGCAGGTAATTTTTTTTTAAAAAAAAAGTCGTGACGCAGGATTGCACTAATCTATTCATACACATAAATTTCTATAGTCCAAAACATTATTGCACCCAAAGTTGTTGATGCTCATTATTTGGAATCTATAAAGACAGAAGCCATCGCTCTGGCTGAACGATTTATTAAATACTCTAGACTCGAAAACGGTGTTGATCCGACAAAGCACTTGCATTTAAACTCAATGAACCTTATTTTCAAGGTGGGGTTCGGTAAGGTGTTTTCATCGGTGGAAGATCCCGATTTTATCTCTATTTCGGCCATGATTAAAAAGACCGCAAGTTTAGCTGGCATGACGCACGATTTGCCCAACTTTTTACCCATATTTACCGTCGTGGATTACTGTACTGGAGCTCGTGCTACAATGAAGAATTTTATTGAAAAAGAACGTGACCCAATTTACAATAGATTGATAAAAGAGGCGCTTGAGAGCGACGGAACAAATTTTGTTAAGGCACTTCAAGAGTTTGATTTTGATGAAGAGAATCAACTAGTTCTCATGTGTAAGAAAAGCAAAAAAATAAAAAGACAGTAAATACAATGCACTCACATATTATTGTAGCGGATTTAATTAACGGTGGATCAGATACGGTTTCCGTAACATTGGGCTGGATTTTTGCCATCATGTGTAACTACCCTCTTGCTCAAAAGAAAGCTGCTGATGAGATTGATGCCTTTGTTATCCGGTACAAGCGTCATCCCAAATTCGCTGACAGAGACGAATTACCTTATTGTGTGTCCATGCTTAAAGAATGCATGCGATTTAGGCCTACTACACCTTTTGCTATACCTCATAGCGCAAGAAATGACTGTAAGTAAACAATGCATTGGGTATTATCTATAAACTAAATTGCGAATACATTGATACAAAAGTTGTCGTGGATGGCTATTTAATCCCTAAGGGTGCTACACTCGTCACCAGTATGGAGAGTATGCATCAAAATCCTGAAGTCTATGCTGAACCCTTGCGTTTTTATCCCGAGAGATTTTTGAATAATCTGAAAACAATGGATGCTGCTGCCAAGGGTAAATCCGAGGGACGTGATCATTTCAACTTTGGATGGGGAAGGTAATTTTAAAAGGGTTGTCATCGTATTTGATGATCCAGTATCCTCGATATAAACGTTTTTATAAACATATATTCTTCTTGTAGACGAATGTGTCCAGGTATATATATGGCTGAAGTCGAACTTTTCACGACGTTTATTCATGTCATTCTAAGGTGTATCATTGAGCCTGTCAGAGATATGGACGGAAAAGAATATGTCCCAAATATTGAAAATGCTGTACTTTCAGGTTTGACTTCTTTACCTGCTCCACACAAGCTTAATTTTGTTGAACGTATACAATCCCTTGGTAAATAAAATATAAACCCCACACATGATTTTACATCAAGATTTTTGTCTGCTTGTATTTCAATGAACGTATATACATATATATATAGGTATAGGTATAGGCATAGGTACATTATATATGAAGAAATAAAAATAAATTATGGAGAACGAAAGAAATACTGTCAAAACTTCATATCTTTATTTCGAGATAATTTAGATTATGGAGTTCTACTAGAAAAAACTACAAACATTTATTATAACAGCTATTCTATTTTTTAATGGGTAGCTGATGCAATGAAAGACATATTGATGTCAAGTATCCCTTTCTTGTAATTCTTCATTTGTTCCGAAAAATTCTCTTCCCGCTCAGTGTCACTCCTATGTCGTTTCAAGTCAACCAGGCAATTTTTTATATAGAAACATGTATTCATAGTAGGAGTAGTTGTCGTTGAGGATGTCATAATAACACACAGAGATTAAAGTAGTCAGGAATGATTCAATAGGGATAAAATCCTGTACAATCACAATCTGGTGGGGTTGTTCCACGACACAGCTTTATCGAATGAAGTAATGTCATGTATTGTGTATATAGCAAAGAGGCTTATATGAACAAAACAATACATGGTTGAATATGAGTAATATTGTTTATTTACGTTTTGTCCATTTATTTGTTGATCGCGGTAAGCTAAGTTGAGTGAATCTTAAAACTTGTTTAGGCAGACTTTATCTATCCTTGCTTTCCTGTATTTAATATGTAGAACCTTCCATTAAGTGCTGTTTCCTAAAGTTCCGCTTGTCACAAAATTATCGTTGTCCACTGCTGATATCTTTTTATGGGTGCCTTTCAATTGTTTAAGAAACCCCTTGATATTTTTGTTGAATAAAACAATAAGGGACGAATTAAGCATAACTAAACAGTAATGAGAACCTGTATATACCATTTGGGCTATATTATATATAGTTATTTCTCCCATATACCACCTGCCAGATTACCCAGACAATCGATGCCTGGTAGGTTGTTGATAGCCCATTTATGTGTAGATATGGACGGCATTTTTTAGGCTCATAAAGTTAATTACCACCTGTCCCCCCTCCTTTTTTTTTTTTTCAAGGCGTAGAACTGGATCAATAAATTACTATTTTCCGACTCACGGTAAACGTAAATAGATAATAGGAACACAGTAATACTTTATCATGCTTCGCTTCAATTTATTTTAAATTAAATTGAAAACCATCTCTTTTAAAATTCTATAAATGAGGCCTTTCGACAGTTAACATAGATTAAACTGTACTTAAAAAATGTGCTTTCAAAAACAGCTTTGTTTTAGATGTCGATAAAGGTGAACTAATATACTTCGTTTTTCGCTGTAAGCATAGAAATGCTTGTAAAACTACGATTGAGATTGTTAAAGAAAGAGAGAATAAACGATCAAACTGTAAAAATGGATATCCAATCCAATTAAAATTAAATCATTGAAAGCTTGCACAAGTACAAGCAGTAGATCGATCGGATAAGGTTAAGCAAAAACACTTGGATAAGCATATATGCTAGGTGGACGCTATCATTCATTCATCTTTTTACTAAGTGGACGTTAGCGTCCATTTACCTTTATTCTAGACGCTAGCATCCATTCATCGTTTTACTAAGTGGACACTAACGTCCATTTACCTTTATGCTAGGTGTACGCTAGCGTCCGTTTACCTTTTTGCTAGGAGGACGCTAACGTCCATTTACCTTTTGATGCCTTGTCTACAGAAAGTATGAAGGAACAAACGTTGCTAGACAGAGCACTGCCAAACTTTTTAAAAATAGGGGTAGGAGGGTTCTGCCTATTTACCACCTACCAGACTTCACATAACGGACAGGTAGTGATTAACTTTATGAACTTAAAAAAGTGCCATTTTATTAATCCATATCTACACATAAATATTTACCATCTCACGAGTATCGATTGTCCGGGTATAATCCGGCAGGTGGTATATACATATTTTCATAAAGATCTGTTCTAGTCCAATTAATTCAAAGCATTTGCAAGAAAAGGAGGATAGTCTCAATGACTAACTTCTTGCAGAGAAAGGTCTTAAGCTATGATATAAACGTAAAATATTAAGGCGAAGTACTGTGGCGGAAACATCGGATAAGGGTGATAAATCTATACTACGGATTAGTCTTGTAACGTGGTCCCATGGTGCAGACTCGTAATAGTGTCTCATGGCGGCATCTGATGATTTTGTCAGACCAGCTGTCAGATGTGATCTTCACATGTATGCAGATCTATGCGCTGATTTATCAAGCTATTGCCCGCATGGCTAATGACAATTAATATAGGGTAAGCGAAGACTTTTTTAGGACGCCCCCACTCCGTCCCCCTGTTGTATAGCGATTTTAATTACCTGAAAGCTTAATAAATTGTTCTTTAATGGATGACTTCCAAAATACAAAATAGAATTAAATAGAATAGAATTAACTTCGGAAATTTGATTTCCGAGTTAATTTTACTTCTGTTCCAAAACACTGAAAATAGAATTAACTTTTTTGACCCGTACCATATATGCAAAACTCTACCTAAACAGCTATATTATCAGATGACAATGATGTTTGAATACATCCAGACACCGGTAACCAAGATAGTTTAACTATTATCAATGATGCTCCTTCCGTTCGCACTAAAACCCATCAGTTTTATATGCACAGTAGCAACTCACTGTTACTTCTCCTGAAAGGGCAAAAAAGACGGTTCTCAGAAGCGTAAAAGAGCCAAATAAATAAACTGTTTTGATAAATATTATTCATAGATCTTATATTTATTATCTGAATGTTATTAGCGTTTATCAGAAATGAATTATTTAATAGAAAGATGATTTTTTTGTTAATTTTTTTTAATTCGGGGGGGTAGGGGGGTCGAATTAACTTCAAAAATTTAAGCGGTGAAATTTAAGGTTAATTCCACGTTACACAACCCAAAAAATTAAGTCTATTCTATTTAATTCTATTTTGCATTTTGGAAGTCATCCAATATCTCTTCCTTGACTTTAATCTAACTTCCTAACGTTGGAGGGAAAGTATTAGATATCGTGCGAATTGGAGTTGTAAAATGACTTCATTTTATTAGGTTTTGAGTTTTACAGTGTTATATTAACGAGGTTATTGGGTTTAGGAATAAGTATGAGAAAGGTGGTGTAGAGGGGATACAATAAGCTCAAATGATTGATTGTTAGTTCGTACTTGTTCCTGTAATACAATGTTTAAGGACCAAAAGACAAGATGCAAAGGGTACTACTTTGAGGGTGCCTTTTCAAAGATGCCACATCAACTATTATAAACCTATCATTCATATCCCACTTATAATACAACTTGAATTATTTTTCCTATTTAAACTTATCATAATTATATCAATAAAATATTCTATTTCTACTTTATTTTTAATGTGATTATATAAGGTAAATATTCTTATGCAATCATATTTATCTTCTGACATATACCCTCATCAACCGTGGTCGCACTATTACAGTTCCTTATTCTTTCTACGTGACTCGTACTACCATATCACACGGAAATGTCTAGAGCTCCTTAATCTTTTTAAACGTATTTTTTAAAATTATGTGATGGTATATGCATAAGTCTTTACTTCGATTGACATGCCATATCGTCTAAACGTCATAGGATAACCGATTTTTGTTTTCCATAAAATCTGCTTCACTGTCATTACAAACTACTACTAAAGCGCAGATAGACAACTACCAAGTTTTAACTTGCTTGGAAGGTTTTTGCAAGTGTTTCTATTTTAATTAAAGGCCCAAACATTATGGATGATGAAACAAGCAATTAAATCATTCTGACATAAGCTCTTGTTCATCAGCCTATAAATAAAGCTGGTTCACACATTTTATTCTTCCCTCTTTTCTTTTCCTTTAACATACTTCTATCGAATGAAAGCAACTGATAACTTGAAAAGGTTTGTTTAGTAGTGACTCTTGTTTCTTTCAAAAGACGTTAAAATGAAAAAGATATTATTGTGATATTGCGGCTGCGATTAGTCTTTGCTATCTACAGGAGAACGACCTCCTAGGCAGGGTCCTTGAGTTTTTGGAATTCACAGACTGCGAATAGCAGGGATTGCACTGTAAATAGGTGTTATCATACCGGCTGGCTGGTCTTGGCCAGAATTTCTTTAAGTGGTATAAAAAAAAATACGTTTGCACAAAGAATATAGCGGTTTCGTACGTAATGTCAAAAAAAAGGTAGCAAATTAAAACTATACTGATTAGCATATTGAAAATAACGAATCTGAATCCTGATTTATCTTTGAACTGCGCTCTGACCTACACTATAAACTACCACGCACTGAACCATCACGTTCTGAACCACTCGGAAATAGCAGAAAATGAGAATTTTTACAAATTATTTAAAACTTACGAAACTGAAGCATTCAAGTTACTCGAAACAGGGTTCGCAAAAATCGAGACTCATCTTCACGAGATCACCGGTGTTCATACTTTACAGATAAAAGTAGGAACAGGATTCCTTCCCAGTGGTTCATTTGAGACTCAAAATAGGTATACAACTGTTCAAATGAGACTCGTTTTTAAAAAGGCTGTGGTCTCATTTGTGATGCTTGTGATTCATGTTAAATTGTGGAAGGCTAGGTGACATCATTGAATAGATTCTTTTCATTTAGGCCTTTTCTATGGTATGTATAAGTATATCGATTGAGGGAATCCATTAAAGAGCAAAAGGACGAGACTCACAATCAAAAATATCAAATAAACGGTTAAGTAGGGTGCTTGTATAATTAGTCTTGGTTTTATGAGTATGACGCGTTTGACGAAAAAGCAAGAAGCTGGTATTTGTTGAACGAAAATTCATCATCATGAGTAGTGCTTGTGTCAGGTGGCCATTTTTAAAAAGCACGTATAATGAGAGTTAGTGTTCACATTGTGCTAAAAGATGTAGAATTTCTAACTTGGGTTAGAAGACCTTTAGGGCCCGTACAATGGCCTGATAAAAACACATTGATCACCAATCGACGTTAATTGTTTATAAACCCGGCAATTGCTTTTACAATGGAAAATAGTTTATAACGCGCAATCAGTATATACCTGCTCCCCCCCTTAAGAAAGGGTTCAGTGTAACAAAGGGGGGACTTTCATGTTGTCTAATAAACCCTTGTTGTCAAAACCTAGGAATCCGAAAGCATTCTGTTTTTTTATGTAGTGTATACTACCGCATATCACAAGCGTGGCTTTTTATAGCAGATTGCAAGCCAACTATTTATTTCATCAAACCAGATAATGAGAACATGGTTTATTATAGCTTCAATAGGTGATGTTAGACATCGAGTGAATTGATTACCTTGTTGCAGCACTTCAAAACAAAATAAATGCGTGACAATTGTTTGTGCAACCCAACCTTAAAATTTCAGTGCGACAAGTGTTTAAAGAGACAAGATCCATCAAAAACGAATACAAAGAGGGAAATAATGAACTAAATTTTCTGTTTAGTTTAAAAAATAGCTAAAGTGTTCTCTCCTCTCTCTCTCTCTTTCTATCTCTCTTTCTTTCTCTCCCTCTCTCCTCCCCTTTTTCACTCCTCTCATTCAGACAAGAAAAAAAAAAAGAGATGGCCATGCAACATGAGAAAACTGTTACGAGCAATGACATGGGGCCGTTAATTCACTCGACTAGTTTAGATAGTAATATATTGACCCCGAAGAAATCAGGAATGGACGAAGTGAGTTTATATCCACTAGAAATCACACAATCCAATCCTTTACCCAGCTCAAGGGAGGATACGAATTTTGTCATCAATCCACGATACACCGTCACTCCCGATTTGGGTTTACTAACCTTGGAAGAAGAAACGAACCTGGAGGAGGTTATTGTGGATCGTATGTATGCTCGTCGTACATCCAGAAGAGTCATGTCGGACGATGAAGAAGACGAGAATAGAGTAACCATTGGCACACGAGTTGGGGAAGGACATCGAAATTATAAACTCATGTGAGTCTATTTAGCTTATGCAAGTAAAAGAAAGTTTTAACCTTTTTGTAATTACACAGGTACGATATGTTGACAGGTATTCGAACAGCTGTGGGTCGAGTATCAGCTAAAATTGAAAGGGAACTCTGTGAAGAAGATTTCACTGCAGCCCATAAACTAGTCTTTGACGAGTAAGTGCTTTCATTGGAAGTAGTTTTTCCTGTAACTAATATCTATAGAAAAGGAGTGGAAACGAATTAACACCGGGTGTGATGTACGATTTTAAATTCAAAGATTATTGTCCCTGGGTATTTAGACATCTTCGACAATCCTTTCATATCGATGCTGCAGACTACATGATGTCGTTGACCAACAAGTATATTCTTTCCGAATTAGGCTCTCCCGGTAAAAGTGGCAGCTTTTTTTATTATTCCAAAGATTATCGATTTATCATCAAAACCATACCCAAATCAGAACACAGATTCATGCGAAAGATCTTACCACATTATTACGAGGTAACCAGAAAAAAAAGTATCCGTTATATTTCGAAATTAACCACGCCTCCCCATGATAATAATTAGCATGTAAAGAATCAGCCACATACGTTGTTGTGTCGTTATTATGGCTTGCATCGCATCAAATTACCTCATGGACCCAAAATTCGCTTCGTTGTCATGGGAAACGTATTCCCCAGTGACAAGGACGTGCACGCGACCTATGATCTGAAAGGATCTACACAGGGTCGTCGTACCACAGCAAAAGAAATCGCACGCAATCCTCAAGCTGTGCTTAAAGATTTGAACTGGATGGAGGCTGCCTGTTTATTAGAATTGGGGCCTGAAAAAAAGAAGGATTTTATCGAACAGTTGCACCGGGATGTTGAGGTAAGAAATATAATCTGTATATTTTGTATGTGTGTCGATACTGATGCTTAAGGGGCGAACGACATGTAGTTGTTGATCAAGTTAAACATCATGGATTATAGTCTGCTAGTGGGTGTACACGAGCTCAATGTGGGAAATTCAAAACATATACGAGACCAGTTGGTCATTTGTGTAAGATCTCCACGTTTATGTATAGTGACGATGATGATTAACATGTCTGTGTACAAAATAGGCTCATTCAGAGACAATAGAACGCGTGATGAAACGAGACAGTCGGATTGAAGTAAGAAAATCGATAAAATTTGAAGGGCCTATACAATTAGATGCATCGCAAGTGCTAACTGTTGGACCACCTGGGTAAAAATAAAAAATAAAATGTAACGCGCATATGATCATTGATTGACGTATTTGAATTTAGTCGTAGGAAGTGTAAATTCTATGCAGATCGTGGAGGATTTACGTCAACAGATGGTGGTGATAATGAAACGAATACGCTCTATTTTTTGGGTATCATTGATATTTTGACACCGTACAACTTAAAAAAGAAGGCCGAGCATTTGGTCAAGGGATTGGTTCAGGACAAGGTAAATAAGCACATGTTTCATAAAAATACAAAAAAAAAGGCACAAACATAACCACACATATTCATCCTTGGATGAAATAGGCAACAATTTCAGCAGTCAGACCAATGAAATATGGTATTCGTTTCGCTGAATTTATAGAGTCTAATGTAGGCGTAATCAACGAAAAACAATAGAGAGGCGCACACACTGTCAGAATGTAATAACTTATTTTTAGATAAAGATTTCTTGTCCCTAAAAATTGCTTGGAACCCGAGTTAAAATAACTTGTATTTTTTTTTGTATTTTTTTTTTTTTTTTTTTTTTTACTTATTTAACTACAACATTCATTCTTACTCTTATTAAATATACATACATACCATGCCTCGAACTACGTTTTCTTGTCGTTGGTCCAGTTGCCAATTGAATTTTGGAGATCCAGAAGATCTCTTTACACATTTATCTGATGATCACATTGGTCGAAAGGCGACCAACAACCTTTGCTTACAATGTCAATGGAACGGTTGCGGCACCGTTGCAGCCAAACGAGATCATCTCGCTAGTCATTTGCGAGTTCATTTACCCTTAAAACGTAAACACCTTTTCACCCTCTTTTCTATTGTCAAGCTGCTTGAAGACTAACTTTTTCTTTCGTTTTTTTCTTTAGCTCACCAGTGCACAGTAAAGTCGACAATTTACTCCGAGAAAAAAAGTGATAAGCCAACTAACTAATTTATCATAAAAAGCTTTGTAGTAAAGGGTTTAAAAGACCTCAAGATTTAAAAAAACATGAGCGTATCCATACAGTAGAGCATCAAGGTTTTTTTCTTTTTTTTTTTTTTTTGCATGATTTTTTTTTTTTTTTTTTGGAGGGGTTACTAACTGAATGAATTCTAGCCTCTTTACTTAGTAACCAACCCGGCTATAAACCCGTACGTAGAAGAAGAAAAGCAACCACAGTGAATGTTACAGTAACACCACATGCACCCAAGAAAGGTATGCTGTGAATAATCATGATTTGTACTCTTTATTAAAACGAATTTAGTAGAGACTTCAGAGTCAGACTTGTCCTCCTACAGTCCTAGTTTTTCATTAGGCGAGTCATCTCAGCAACCTTATTATGAAAACTACTCCCAGGATCCTTTACAAGAGCTTATTGACGATGTCCTACAAAACCAATCTTCACCTAGTTACGACACTGGTAAAGTTTTTATTTTTTATAAAAGTCTTGGCAGAAATACCAAGGAATTTATACTTACTATTTTTTTTATTTTTTTTATTTTTTGTAGATATGATGGATCGACTAGATTCGATTGCACCTTTACTTCAGTACAATGACTGGTCTTTACCTTGCGAACCTGAAGCGATTCCACAACTTCAAAATTGGTTAGAACAACTCTCTGCTAATATCCAAACGGAAGACGATAACATTTATCCTGAACTCCTCACAACGACAAAACCCGTGCTTTTTCAACAAGATTTACTCTCTTCAGAGGACTATGATTTGTATCCTAAATTAACCAACCAAAATCTATGGACTACTACATCCGATAAACAAAACTCTGCTTCTGAGTCCTCCTACGTTCATACACCACCCCATTCCTCTTCTTCTCCTCTTAACTTGAAGCCTCAGTTTTGGTCGCCTGGGTATATCACTTCTCCTAGCTATATCACCTCACCTGCTCATGTCATATCTGGTAATAATGAGGGTTCTTCTGGATACATCCCCTCTCCTCCAGCTAATATCCCTCCTCCTCTACCTCCTCGTCCTACCAACAGAAGTCTTGACGACTCGATGTTTGTCAATTATGCCGAGTTTACACAACCCGAGTTTACACAAACCGAGTTTACACAACCCGAATTTACACAACCCGAGTATACACGACCTGGATTTCAGTCGATCGAGTATGATTATACACCTTCTGATGCCATTGATTTTGATACACCTACGCAGTACGAGAAAGTGGAACCCAATCTTGTATTTGAAACTGCTAAAAGAGAAGAGGAAGAAACTCCACAACCTGTGTTGAGTACAACGGGTACCTTTAACCAAAAAAAGGAGCTGGTACAAATGATGAATTTGTTTTCTTCGCCTCATAGTGACATTGTTTATAAAAAACAAGAAACCATTACTACTACTGCTGGCAGCGTATATACCACGGAAGGTGAGGAAGAAGAAGAGGAAGAGGAGGAAGAAAAATGCCCGTATGCAGATTTGGTGGGACAAATCCAAAATATGAAGATTGATGAAGATGCGATTCGAAAACGTCATGCGCTTTTAGTAGATACCTTAACTAAACGCATTGCACAAGGAACGGGAAACGTGTGAAGGATTATATAACAAAACTTTAGTACCAATGGAAACTCGCGTGGTACAAGGGCATGGACTTTCCTCTTTTCTTTTTTTTTTTTCTTTTTTTTTTTTTTTTTTAATAAAACTCTCTTTATATTTATTTATTTTCTTTTCCCATTCGTATATAAAAATGACGACAAAGCAAGATTTATTAACAAGTGTGGAAAATGTGTTTCGAGTGACCAATGAACAATTAACTCAATTGGTGGGAGGGTTTAATGAAGAAATGAAGGCAGGTTTAAATATCACCAATCGAGCTACCAAAGGCAGCGAATTAAAGATGATTCCGTCCTATGTTACAGGTACCTTCTCACTTTTTTTTTCTCACACACACACAAAGTCCCATGCCTGAACATCTCTCTTTCTTTCTCTACAAAAAAATATAGGCTATCCCACAGGCAATGAAAAGGGCACGTACTTGGCGCTTGAAATCAGTGGTGTAGATATCTATGTATGTCAAGTCAAGTTAAAGGGAGAAGGAGGTAAACTTGCCATCAACCAATACCAATACAAGATCCCGGACAATTTAACGGCAGGTGATGATATCGGTGTCTTGATTGACTATGTTGCTGATTGTGTGTCTGATTTCCAACAACGAGTGGGTGCACAACATCAACATATTTATCCCATGGCTATCAGTATTGGATTTGCCGTGTTACAGACCAGTTTAAATCGTGGCATCATTATTGCCCTCGAACATGGTTTCGAGTTCCCCAATGTCATTGGTTGTGATGCTGTGGATCTTTTTGACTCGAGGTTTAGAGAAAAGGGACTGGCTGTGAAAATCGTTGCTATGGCCAACGATGGTGTATGTACATTGTTAGCACATGCCTATCAGCATCCTTCAACGCGTATCGGTGTGATTCATAGTGCAGGTACAAATTGTGCTTATTACGATAAAGTGGCCAATATTGGCCAATTCAGGCAGGAAAGTCAAGCTGCTGCTGCTCAGACGGACATGATTATCAATACGGAATGGTGTAATTTTGGCTCGAAACATTTACCAAGGACCACCTTTGATGATGAATTAGATGCTCAATCAAATAACCCGGGCATTCATCACTTTGAAAAGATGACAACGGGTATGTACTTGGGAGAGATCACAAGACAAGTGCTTGTTTATTTGATGGATCAGAATGTCTTTACATTTGAAGTGGATGAAGATGAAGATGAATGTTTATTATTGGTTCCTTATCAATTCGACACCAGTTACATGTACGTTTGTGAAGCGGATAAAGACGATTTAGAGGACACACGATTGGTGTTGGAGGATATGTGTCGTGTGACTGAAACCTCTTTGGAAGACAGAAAGATTGTTAAAAAAGTGTGTGAATGGGTAGGTCATCGTGCTGCCCTGTTGCTCGGTGCCAGTATTGCTAGTGTGGTTAAATATATGGTGGAAGATGGTATCGGTATAGACGACGCACAAGGCTTTGCCATTGGTAAAGAAGAAAAGTTTTTGTTTTTTTATTTTATTATAAACACTCACACAAAAACATCTTTTTTTTAAAAAAATTATAGCCATTAGTGGTGATGTGTATAAGGACTACCCTTCGTTCCATCCTCGTGTATGTGAAGCTATCAAGGCATTAATTCCTCAAGAAGTGGCATCCAAATTATCGGTTGGTATTGTTCAGCATTCTCGTATTGTAGGTGCGGCCATTGTCGCCATGATGGCAGAAAAAATGGACCAACAAGATACCGTCATGTCATGAATAAAATACATGTGCACCATTCTCAACCCCACAAAAGTAGCAGAGGAAGGGGATCAAAAGGCGGAGGGTGATGAGAGGAAATGGGTGGGGGTACTTAGATATAGACTACTGGGTCAACACGTTATAATTATGATGATGTTCTGACATGCTTTTATATTCTTTTTGAAATGATACTAAGCTTGCTTGTTCGTATTACGAATGTGTAATCGAAAACATAGTAGCTGATAATGTATAGTCAGAAACAGTGTGAGAAAAGCCAATAAGAGCAATATTGTTTACACCATCTATATTTCGATTAAAGATTGGCCCGATTTTTATGGGTTTGCATACTTCTCAACTTTATAGGCTCTTTCCAGTCTTCATGCGCGTCTGATTTATTGTCCTTGGGTTTTTCATACCCGTCGCATTGTTCATTATAGTTTACATAGCTGTTTAAGTTATTAATGATCATCAAGTAATTTTCCAGGCCTATAATCTACTTTTCTTGGCCTTTTTTTTCTTGCTTTAGTCTCCGTTCTTTTGCCACAAAGAGATCATTTTGACTATCAGGTTGCATTTTCTTTTTCTTTTTTATTTAATAAAGGACCCGTTAGAAAACTAGATCATGGATATGAATTCTTGCTCTCTAAAACGTAAAAGCAAGAAAACGTAATTTCTCTTGGGATTAGGTAAAGTTGAAAATGATGTAAACAATCGGGATACTTTTTCATTCATATGATAATATTTTTTTCACTATTTTACCTATCTATATTCCATCATCCTCTTCTCATCCACATTGTGCTCATAAGTATTGCCGCTATAACAAATTATCGGAATGAGACGCCAGGCTTATCTTTAGCGATTAAAATTCCCACTAATAATCCCACGAAGTCTAGAACAAGTTCAGGTATATGTAGAAATGTATAATTTTAATGCACTAGAGCGATGGAGTAAAAATGGTGAGCTGACAGCCCCATACGAGGGTTTTTTTTTTTTTTTTTTTTTTTTTTTTTTTACAGTTCGAAATATACTTTTATTTTTTGTCCTTTTGTTTTATATATAATCTAAATAATGTATATCTTGTGTGTGTGTGTGTGTTTTTACTTATTATTTGGGAGTAGGAGCACCTCTGCCTTTACCAGGTTGATTATTATTCACACGAGATGGACCATTGTTGGGTCCTCCGTTAGCACCTCCTCCACCACGACGATTATTATTATTATTATTATTGTTGTTGGTATTTGGTCTACGATCATTATAAGATTGCTGGGGACGTCCATAATTATTTCTAGGACCGCTATTAAAGCGACGTTCTTCAGCAAGCACGATATAGGAACCAACAGACACTCTATTTTGAGCCAAAGCCTTTTGTGCAGATTCCAATTGTTCAAATTCTAAAAATCCACAGTTACGACTACGTGAAATGTTGCATGATTTGACAGGACCAATCTTATTGAAGGCTTCTGCCAATTGTTCTTCTGTAATAGCATCTGTCACGTTCTTGACAAAAATGTGAGTAGTTTCTATTATTATTATTATTGCTATTTAGTAAGTTCATCTTTCTTTGTGTTTGTGTGTGTGAACAAACAGCTTCTTTTTTTTTTTTTTTTTTTACCTTTTTTAGACCCATTTTGTGCTTGAGACTTTTGATGCTGTTGATGTTGCTGTTGTTGTTGTTGTTGTTGTTGAGGAGCTTTATCGGGGTTGTTGGTATTGGTAGAAGGGGTAACAGGTGCTTCTACGGTAGCAACGGCCGGAAGGGGAGATGGTGCAGCAGGTGTGGGTGTTACTGTGCCTGTAACAGGGGACGCAGGTGGGGGTGCAGCAGCAGCAGCAGCAGTCAAAGCAGCCCAAGAGGTAGGTGCTGTGGGGGCGGTGGTGGTGGGAGGGGTAGCAGTACCGTTGGTAGCAGCAGCAGCAGCAGCGGCAGCAGCGGCAGCCTTATGCTCCTTTCTTTGTTGATCCTTCTTTCCCTTGTCTGCCTTTGAAGACTTTTTCTTTTCTTCAACGACACCTTCCTCCTTCTTGTTATGATCGAGGCTAGGTTTTGCTTCCTTTTCTTTCTTTGCCAATTCCTCTTTCTTGGCTTGCTCTTCCTCTTTTCTGGCATTTTCTTCCTCTAACTTTTTAGCAGCAGTTGCAGCGGCAGCAGCAGCGGCAGCAGTAGCTTCTTGCTCCTTTCTTAAATGTTCTTGTTTTTTGATCAAAGCTTCCTCTTGTTTCTTTAATTCATCTTCCTCTCTCTTCTTTCTTTCCTCCTCTTCCTTCTTTAATGCTTCTTGTTTTCTTTCCTCCTCCTCTTTTAATTGATCTAAACGAAGTTGTTCGAGTCTACGTTCCTCTTCCACTTGTTGGTGATTGACTGTAGGCATATCAATGACAAGAGTCTCCGTATTGTGTTTCGTGTCGTCTTCACAGGTATAATAATCAATCTCAACCTCGTCTTTAAGGAAACGAAAGATATCATTCAAGATATAGTAACCATTGGGTTGAGTGGCTAAAAAGAAGGTTTGACTGAATTTTTGAGATGGACCGTTGCCGTTACACATTTCACCCAGGACTTGAACGAGGATGCCATTATCGGCAGAACCTTGACTATCCACTTGGGTCACCAGAACTTTACAATCCTCAAAATGACAAGCTTCAATCTTTTTGCGAATTTCCTATTTTTATGGAGAAGTGAATGAGTTATTTTGAAAAAAAAAAAAAAGGGGGGGGGCACTAGCCAAAAACTTACTTCTTTGCCCTTCACATTGACGGGGTCGGTGCCTTCATCGCCTCTAACAAAGATGGAATCATCACTGTAAAAGGCATGAAGTCTGTAAGGTTTCTTGTGTAAAAATGTATAATACTCGCGAACAAAGATGAAGCCAACATCTTGTAAATCAAGTGAATTAGGAGCAGCCATTTTTTTTTATTTTAATTTTTTTTAATGAAACGTTACAACTAAAAGAAAAAAAAATATCTGCAAAACAAAAAAACAAAAAATACGCGTGTTTAAAAATGTGTAGACGAACGGAGGTTTAAAATTTTTCGAGTCGAATGGCATCTCTTGGTAAATGGTGAAAGGCAGTAGGATTAGGTGTGGGTGCGGATAAACGTAAAGGGGGCTGCGTACGCTCTGTTAAAAGTCGACCTTCAACCATACGTGATGTCACCGAAATCATGGAGGGTGGGGGATCTTGACGTCGTGGTTCCACATCACTCGTGGTCCCCAAACTCAAGTTGGGAAACACAAGCGGTAATAAGCTTGTTTCTCGTGAATTCTCATGCGTGTCTTGTGTACTTCCATTAAAAATAGTAGATGCGAATTGGGCTACACGGTTACGTATACTTCTTGCCAATGAGACTTGTCTTGCCACTATATTTATATCATATTTAGTCATAAATTTTCATTGCCAGTTATTTTATCAATTATATTTACATGAAAGTGTAGATACAGAAGAAATCGTGGTTTGACTAGATGCTTGTGTTTCTGTAGGAGACCTCTCTTCATCCTCTTCATCCTGATCTTCCTCATCAGTTGCATGGACTGTCCCCAAAGTTCTATTTGTTAAGCTTCGTGTAGCCATCAAACTTGGACTATGTGTCAATCCCACCGACCAATAGTTCGAGGAAATACGTCGATCTCCCGCTCCAAAGGAAGAAGGATTATCCTGTGGTAGTAATAAGGTTGCATCGATATGAGCCAATGATTGTCTGGTATGCCAATCCATGGTAGTCTGATACAATCTAATGACAGCATCCAAAGTACATTCGGTCGAGCACAGATTAAATCGAATGGGTATTTGTAACCGATTATTACATAAACGAGCAAGATAACCAATTTGGAATCTCGAATCTGTATACCATTGAGTACAATAATCGCATTGACGTGCTTCTTCCAACGTCATGATTTGAATCATGTGAGGGACGACAGTGGCTGGTAAAACACGCTTGATAAATTGATAACACTGCTCGGGAGTTTGATCTAATCGAATTCCTTCTAATAAACTAGGATGGGATTGTGTTAGATAGGATCGTAAAGTGAGTTCACGTAAAGAGGTCACATTTGTTAATAAGCGTTGCGTTTCTACATGAATCTCTTCTTGTTCTTCTGTCACAAGCGGTTCTTCCTCCAAAGTATGAACTTCATCTTCGTCAATCTCAGAAAGCATATTGGGCATGGGATTATCCGCACGTTTGAATTTTGGATGGTTGCAAACAAGAACCCGATGAGGCATTAATGCTTGACGTACAGCTGCTTTGGAAGAGAAAGGAGATGGATTGGATTGTAAGATCGAATACATGGTTGCCATGGAAATGACCTGTACACTCTCGGGATTCTCGGGTTCATCACCTAAATCGCAAAGAATACCATCCACATGTTCTACGGTTGGATTTTCATAAAATAACAAGGTACGTAAGGAGCCACCGTAAGGATGATGATCCAAGCAAGCTTTTTCTTTTAGGTAAGGACAAGGTGGGTTAGACAAGGTTTGGAAAACAGCGTGGGGAACCGCTAAATCCACATGAATATCGACTTCTTGTCGCGGAGCTAAAGCCAATACGGAAGGGGGCATGTATTTTAACAAGTTGCGTCGAATATCTAGTTTTTGGAGTTCCAACATGTGTAAAAAGAGAAAGGGTGGTAATACTTCAATTCTATTTTGAACAAGGCCTAGCTTGACAAGATGCACCAGTTGAGATAGACTAGAGGGAAGTGAGGATAATCCATTGTCGTTGAGGTTTAACCACTGCAATTGTGTCAAGAGTCCAATTTCGGGTGGAAGATCTGTCAATCGATTGATGGCTAGGTTTAAACGTCGCAAATCGGGACATCGTGTAGAGAGTTGCTGGAAAAATTTAGAGGAACAGCGTGAAAGTTGACAGGTATGTAAATCCAGACTGATGAGCTTTTCGTACCCCACGGATAAAAACTTGGGTGATAAGTGACCTAGTTTATTGCCGGAGAGATGGAAGTGAGTTAATGCAGCAGGGGGTTTATGGAGTAAAGTGAGTGGAATTTGTGTGAATGCATTAAATGCCAAGTTGAGTGTGTGTAACGTCGGTGGGAAATCATAGTTGGCAGGCAAAGTTTTGATTGAGTTTTTTTGCATCATAAGCACTTCAAGCCGAGTCAGATAGAAAATCACTTGTGGGAACTCTATAGTATTATGATAAGAATTGTATACAGAAATTGGTAATGTGATTTTGTTGTTTTTTACTTGAAATATTATTATTCTCCAAATCCAGCCCACGTAAATGATGACAACAGACGATATCCAAAGGCAGTTCCGACAATTGATTATTACTGAGATTCAACCATTGCAGACTACTTAATTGAGACAGGATGTCATGATCGATGGATTGTAATTGATTATTGGCTAAAGAAAGACACGTCAGATTCTTGAGAACGGTGATCTCGACAGGAAATTTGGAGAAATTGTTTTCTCGTAACGATAATTCGGTCAAATGGAGTTTTAATTGGGCCAAGGCTTTGGCATATATGGCCAATGAATCTAACCTGTTTCTGCGAAGTAAAAGTTGTTGTACACCCGGTGCATTTTGTTTATTGCGGTTGAAAAATGTGGTGCGTGGTTGAAATAAGTTGGAAGGTAAACTTTTCAAATGTGCTATTAATTTTTTTTTTTTTTTTTTTTACATCATGCTTTATGTGTAGTCGCACCATATACTTACTAGGATGAGCTGTCAGACAAGTCTAACTTTGTATGGATTGTTGGACTATGTAATGTCATATTTTAAAGGAAAAGAAAGAAACCCTACATTGACAGTTTAGATAAAAAAAAGAGCCGGGTTTAAAAATAACTTTGTTTGTTTACAGAAAGTAAACAAACATTTACAGTTTTAATTAAAATATTTTTTTTATGATGACAAGGTTATTTGAAATAAGAAAAAAGTTTATTACGGATTGACTTTTTATTATGCACGTCTACTACAATTGAAAGAGAATGGGGTAACATACGTCTAAAACATAATGTGGACCCTTTTTATTATTATTATTATTATTATTATTGTTCTGCTAGTTTTGATCTTGCGAAATTGGCCATTTCTTCTATTGTTCCAGGACTGATGTAACGCAGTAAATCCACCGTACAGCTATTATCGCTGAAATCTACATAATAACTCGTTAGATGACTTTTCTTCCTTCATTAGAAACACATTTTACCATGGGTATCCTGGAAATCACATGCACAGGTTTGAAGCAACTTATAATCAAACGGACAATGTTCTCCGCGATTCTCTGCATAGCCAACCTCATTCAAAAACAATACTTCCTTTCTCTTTAAAAACATGGCTGTTGCTAAAGTCTGTACTGCCGATGCAGTCCACCTAAATTATCCATAAATTATTAATAACCTACCCATTGGGATCCCCCTCAAAAAAAGTCAGACAAACACCTGCACACACACAGCTTACCTCTCATAAAAGAAACCACCTACGAAGTCCAAATAATTAAAATACAATTGATATGCCTCTGATCTAATAAAAGCCGTTTCGACTATCTGAAAAGCCGACGAGATATGACAGAAATTATATTCCAAGTTCGAGTTGATGAGCCAAGGCATGACGGTACTATCTGTGGGTCGAATGACGGGAGAATATTGTCTCGAGAATTGAAGGGTGGCAGGCCATAAACTAAACATACTGGCTGGATTTTCTCGATAGGTCAAAGCAAACCCTATTTTTTTCCCACTGGCAGAGAGTCGTCTAAAAGGGTCTTCCATTTGACAAGAGAATGTGGTGCCTGGTTCTACGTGCCATACGTAATCCACAGTGTCGAATAACGGATGATGAATGAATAATCCTGACTGGTACCTTTTTTTTAAAAAAAAAATACACTGCTTATGAGCACTTTTTTATGAGTTAAAAAAAGAAAATTTATACAAACCGTTGAAGTTGATGAAAGTATTGGCTGTTTGCATGATCGATATGGTAATGCAGCATACGTTTCATGGCATTATCCGCACGATCTGAATCTATCCAATAAGGAAAGGACCAAGCTTCTAAATCAATTTGACCAAAATAAATACGTGTGGTAGGGGAAGCAGCCATGCGAACATAATTCTTGAATGACGGTGTGAATTTTTGACTGTTGAGAATGATCCAAGGATAGGTGCTATTGGCCATCCTATCTTGTACACTACGTATGGATTCTCTAGCCTTTTGTAACTGTGTGTTTTCTACAACCATGTAAAAGGCTCCTCTGATATCGCCTTCTGCCCAGTGGTGATCTTCCATCCTCAGGTCAGTTTGGGAGGAATTATCTTCTGTGTCAAACAGATAGTGTACATGTTGACTTTCCTTGCTTTTTATCCGTGAAGGTAGTGGGCGTTTCAGTCCACATAATTGGTTGAGATCAAAGGGTTCGACGCTATTTGATTTATGAAGAAGATAGAATATCAACACAAGAGCTACAGCAGATACAATGACTGCTGGTGTACGCGTCCAACGATTGAACATGCTTTATGACAAAGAGAGAGAGAAAGAGAGAAATGCAAGGGTTGTTATTTTTTCTTTTTATACAGAAAAAGAAACGAAGAATGTTGTTTTATTAAACCAAAATAAATATGTGCAAACAACTGGAAATGATTTTTTTTTTTAATCAATGTCCATGGGATCGTCTTCTTGTTTGTCGTGTGTGGGTGTATTTGGTGGTGATAAAGGTAATAAGGTATTATTAGGTTGATATAAAATCAGTTGACCAGTCTGAGCAGCCTCATAAGAGGATCTTTTTGTGTTATAGTTAGCATAAAAAAAATTTTAAGAGAGTATGGAGTAACGTACGGTGGAGGTGATTTTTTGTGGAGAACGAATCCGGGTATGGAATACTTTGTTTCACCTGTTCTTTGCTCCATGGGTAAGATGGTGCCATTAAAATCCAGCATATCAATACGTGCATGACGATCATAATTACGGTGTGTGTCGATTCGATCTTTGGGCGGTGTAACATAGCCCCTCGTGTCCATTGCAATAGGAGTATCTATTTATTTTTGTCAGCTACTTTTTTTTTTTTTTTTTCATCGGCTAGATAAAAGAATTTTACCTGTTTTGTGAAGTGGTGAAGGTGGTGGAGAAGATATTAATCGTTTTTTGAGGTAATTAGATTCGAAATCATCTTCGGATCTGGGTCTCTTTTTATTATTAAAGTTTGTAGGTGTCAATAAGGGCAAGACTTGCATTTTTTGTGTGGTGCTGTAAAGTATAAAGAAAGAGAAGGAAAGAGAAATTTATGAAAAGGGAGTGTATTAAACTTTTTTTTTTTTTTTACTCGTCGGTTTTTAAAAAAATATCTCGAACTTTCCTGCAGCGGATAGAAAAAAAAAAAAAAAAAAAAAAGCCCTTGGATTAAAAAGAGTGGTTCTGTTTAACATTTGGCGTACTCAACCGATATCAAAAAGTAAAAAAAAAAAAAAAAAAAAAAAAGGGAGGGAAAACATGACATGTATAAAAAGGGCATTATATAGTAGAATAATTAAACATGAGATAATTTTTTTGTTTTTTTTTTTGTGTTAGCTACAAGGTATCATCTAAAGTGGTGGTGGAAGAAGAGGAAGACAGGTCAAAATCATGAATTTCCATTACAGTTTTCCCTTCTTCTATTGAAGTATCCGATCTTTGTCTTTGCATCAAGACAACGGCTTTGGTATCATTAAATTGAATTTTCCAAACGATTTTGGAAGGTTGAGTAAAGTTACGTAAGAGTCTACCACGCTTGATATCCCATAACTTGACTTTACCATCATTAGCAGCACTCAATATATGTTGATCATCAAACTGAAGGCAGGTGATTGAATTATCATGCGCCGAGAATTGTTGTATGCATTGGAATGTTTCTGTATCCCAAACACGCAGACAACCGTCTGCTCCACCACTCACAAGAGTTGTACCTGAGAGTTGTAATTGACCTACCAAGGAGGTGTGTCCATGCAGTGTTGATAAACATTCACCAGTTTCCACTGACCATATACGAATATGAGCATCCATTGACCCTGTGGCAATAATCCGTCCATTTGTCACGATGGTATAGATTTGTGATACATGCCCAATCAACACATGTTTACATTGTCCTGTTTTTAAATCCCAAATACGGGCCGTTGAATCATACGATCCAGATACTGCCATATCTTCATGTATGTCTACGCACCGCACACTCGCTTGGTGGCCTAGCAACACATGCAGCAAAACTCCACGTTTGATATCCCATACTCGCAATGTAGTGTCCCTGGATCCAGTAATAGCAATACGTTTATCCCTTATTTTCAAACATCTTACAGTCGAAGTATGACCACGAAGTACAACTCCGCACATAAAATATTCGACACTTCCGTTTTGAGCCAAAAAAATAAATAAACCTACTCTTTCTTCGTTCAACGATTCTTTCATATTTTATTACACAATTTATCATGCCACTTACTGACATTACTAACAAAGTCTCTAGAAAAAGCAAGGAACTTTCAGATTTCGATCGTGGAGTCATTTGCGGTTTGGCAGAGCATGCCAAATGGACAGGTACCCAAATCAGCAAAGAATTGGGCGTTCCTAGAACAACCGTTGTTACGATTATAAAAAAGTATCGAACTGAAGGGATCACGACTGTCCAACCTCGTCCAGGAAGACCAGCAAAGCTGACAGCAAGAGCTGAGCATCACCTGACGCTTTTAGTTCGAAGGGACTCCTTTGAACCTTTAAGTGTTCATATGCAAAATCTTGCGAAGGCTACCGATCCAATCAGCCTGACGACATTGAGGAATGCACTTCGCAAAAACGGTTTTTATTCTTGCAGACCTTCCAAAAAACCGTTTTTGAGTCTTAGACATAAAAAAACGCGAAGAGAATGGGTCGACGACAAGATGAATTGGACATTAGATGACTGGAAGAAGGTAATCTGGTCCGATGAGTCGCGATTCGCACTCAGGCACAACGACGGTGGTGTGAGAGTTATTAGAAAGAAGGGTGAAAGGTATATGGATAGATTTGTTTTACCAACATTTAAATTTGGTAAGGGATCAGTGATGGTATGGGGATGTTTTTGGGCAGGCGGTTTGGGCCCTTTGGTGACACTAAAAGGGTCTGTCGATCAAGAAAAATATGTCAATTGTTTAAGTCAAAACTTTCTCCCTTGGCTTGAACAATTGACAGAGAAATATGGTCATGACTTTATTTTCCAAGAAGACGGTGCCCCATGCCATACAGGAGGATATACGAGGTGGTGGAAAGAGAAGGCTGGGATTGCAGGCTTTGAGCGATGGCCCGCTCAAAGTCCCGATTTGAATCCGATTGAGAACCTTTGGCGCCTCCTGGGACAAAGGATTGCTAAAAGAAGAGCCCAGCTTCAAAATCTTAATGAATTGGAGGTTGCACTTCATCAGGAATGGAAGTTGTTGGGGGATGAAGTGTGTCATAAGCTTGTAGAAAGTATGCCCGATAGATGCCGGGCAGTAAAAAAAGCTCGTGGCTCAAATACCACTTATTAACGTAAATAAAAAAGTTTCTTTTTACAAAATATATATATATATTGCTATTTTGTCAAGTTTGGTAGAATTTGAGATACCTTTTATTAACAAGTTTTTGGTTTTAAAAAAATGCATGACTAAAGGAACTCAAATTTTTGTGAAAAGTGTCGAATATTTTCGGTGCGGAGTTGTACATGGCGCAATTTACCACGATTCAGATCCCACACCCTAACATCACTAAAGGGGGAAGGGTGTTAGTTATTTTACCATCATACGCACTTCTTTTTTTTTTTTTTTGCTTTTATTACCGATCACAGCCGCCAGACAGCAGGATACGTTCGGGGTCTGCTTCAGTGCCACCTATGAACTGTAATGCCCAAACACCTCCTTCATGACCTTCCAGTGTTTTAATCTTTTTACCAGAATTTGTATCAAAGACTTCAATACGATGGTTGTCACAGCCTACAACGGTGTATTTCTCATCAAACTGCAGTGAAGTGACTAGACCATGAGAAAAGCCACCATCCACAGTAGTGACTTTACCGCCACCATTCCAGGCACAAGCAATAGAATATTTACGTTTGAAGAAATCTCGATAAGAAAGGGTGACAGGTGGAGCATGATAATGATGTGATTTACAGAGACCTCTCCATAAGTTTTCGTCTCGTAGTAAAGCATGCCAATATTTAGAGACACTGTTGGCACGAGCCAAGGAGGAAGGTAGATCCAAGTAGCTCAAGATGTGAAGAGCAATCTCTGGTGGTAATTCTTTAAGAAAATCGACTTTAAGACGAGGTGCAATGAGGCTATTTAAAAAGGTGAGTTGCGAGTTATCACAACTATTGATGATTTCATATAAAAAGTATTGTTTTTGGAGGTCGGTTAGGAGGTGAAAGGAGGTTTTGAGATGAGAAAGTTGATCTTGTTCCGAATGACTAGGACATAACGAAGAGGAGTCTACATTCAGTCGATAAGGTACGGGACTATACGTTGGTGGTGTAGCAGGTGGTGAAAGGTCTTTGGTCATTCTCTATTTTGTATGTGATAAAAGTAATAAAAAAAAAGAGAGAGAGAGAGAGAAAAGAAGAAAGAGAGAGAGAGAGGGTAGGGGTTGAAATATATAGGGGGTTTGAATTAATTATTATCACTGTCCTCTTTTTTTGATTGTTGTCATCAGCTGATAATTTAAACTGATTCATCATCAGAAGGGAAGGGGTGGGCAAAAAAAAGGAACTCCTTGTTATTGCAACCAATCACAAAACTTAATTTTATTACAATAGATTTATTTAGTTGAAGAAGGTTCTGCTGGGAGAATGACCAAACAAAGCAACACGGATTTGAGGCAACATCTATTTGTAACATGAGTCTCGTTTATACGTACATCTAAAAAATTATCTTTTTTTTACCTCTTCCTTGGCGATATCCAAACGAGCACCGAGAGTGTTATCAACTGTGATCTTACCATTGTGACCGCTCATAACAACACCACCAGCACTAAAAATGCATCAGTTTAGTTTTCTTTTGTTTGTTTATATGAACTGAACGTACCTGGAACTGGCAAGGTATGATTCACTAACGGTGAAATTGGGAGAGAAACCCATGGCTTCCTCATATTGTCCAGAGATACGTTCGACAGAAGCATTGACGGCATCGGTATCCTCTTCACGACAACGGATTTCGATGTCTTGTTCCATCAAAGCATAAGCACCTTGAAGGATAAGACCATCGAGTAATTCACCGTATTGATCACCATCTTGGGAAATTTGGTGAATAAGACCGTCTGTCTCTTCAAAGAGATCATCAAGCACTTGTTGGCGTTCTTGGAGGATTCGGAGACGAGCCTTGTTGATATGGTTGGATTGTGCACTAACAAAGAACTCCGTGTTTGTTTCATCAAATCAAAGGTTTCATCTTTTCTTTTAGCTACTTACATCTTCTTTTGAACTTCGGCTTGCTTAATCTTGCGCTCAAACACTGCTTCAATATTTAAAGACTCTTGACGAACAATCTTTGCCTATAACAAAAGGAGCGTTAACAAAAAAGGCGCGTCTCTTTTTTATGTATATAAATGACGTACCTTTTCAATGTTGAATTCTTCATCAGCCTATACATGTTTTTATACAATGCGAGTTTAGAGCGACAATTACAAAACCTTTGTAGTACTATCATAATATACCTTGACTTTAATTTCTCTAGCCTTTTCCAAAGCTTCTTGCTTGATGAAAGCAACCTAAAACAAACAAAAAACGTCAGCACCATCTCGAAGCGGGTTTTTGAATTTATTTACCATCTTTTTCATCTCATTGAAGACTTCGTCATCGTTAAGGGGTCTAGCTGTGGACATTTTTATACTACAAAAGAAACACTCGTGGGTAAACAAAAATACACGGTTTATAGTAAACTGAACTTACAAGGTATAGACTTTTTTAGTTGTTGTTTAAAAAAAAAAGTAAAAAAAAGATAAAAAAAGGGGGTGAATAGTAAAGTTTTAACAAAAAAAAAAAAAAAAAAAAGATGACGGCGGACTTTCAGTATGTTAGGATGACGTTGGTTTTTCTTTTCCGTTTCAACAGTATCATTGTCAACCGTATCATTGGCAACCGTATCCTTTTCAACAGAATCGTTGCTTGTCAAAAAAAAAAGACGGTTTCTGGGTAAATATAACATCAAAAGGGTAATATATCTTTGCTTTAACATGTAGAATGATATCTCTTTAACCCCACACACTCTCTCTTTGCACAACAACAAACGTGACACTTTTGATTATAGTACAGTACAGATGCAAATCAAGTAGAGACACTCCTTTACAATCCAAATCGTATTAGACACCTGACGTCTGTCTGTTGTAGTACATGCTACAACTGCTAATCCTCCAATCATATTGTTCCCTTCCATAACTTTTTCCTGAGGAGACCACATGGCCAACATCACTAGAAAATAGACCGAATGTACATTGGTCTCGAAGATCCAGTGTAATAGCTTCTCTTTCGCGTGTCTTTGTTCAATTTTCGGCATTAAGCGGCGAATGAAAATACGCATAATGGAGGGGCCCAACAACTCATGAGCTTCCCATCATGTAAGGGAATAGTGTGCAGCATGTAAGTATATATATATAAATATGTAAAAAGACTCTAGATCTCTCACATTATACGTGTACACTTTCAAGCTCGTACGATATCTTCTTGCCCATAATGAAATCAGGTTATGTAATAGGAGCTACTAACTGTGTACCTTTAATAGATCATTTAATCCCCTGTTATTGGCTGCGTGCACTCTCTCTCTCTCTCTCTCTTTATCTCTCTCTGTCGGTATATATCACATATTCATCCAAGATTAGTATGGAAAGAGTTGATTTATTGTCTGAATAGGTAAACCACTTTTTTAAACACCACCTCGCTTGACGTTGAAAAAGTTCTTGACGACAAAGACTTGTAAAGCGGCCATGGCCATGATGGCGATACTTTCCATGAATGCAAACCAAAAGATTCTGTCCTGGGTAGAAGCAACCGTAGCGAAGTTTCTGTTTTCTCGTGTACGAAAGTATTTCTGAGTACGTGCAATATTGGTTAAAGACCCTGATAATCTGAACAAGGATTCCTCCATTTCGGTTAAAGTGGCAGGTTGTTCTTTACCCGAGGCATCCTTTTGAAAATTAGGTCGAACTTCATGCTCAACAGAGATTTCGAAATCCACAAGCTTCTCAGCAAAGGTGGACATATCGTTGGAGAAACAAAAGGCATATTCTCCAGCATGTTGTGCTGTGAATACATAATCACCTTGTCGTTCATGTTCACCGTTTAAGATAGAGGCACCGTTAGGTCCGGTAATGTCGAAATCAATGTCAAAAGAGCCACCTTGTTGAACCTACTCTGACAGAGTTTTAGTTTTCTTTCACTTTTCTTCAATGATTATTTGTATCTCACCGCGAAATAAAATCCAAGCTTCTTTCCCGGTTTGTCTGCCCAACTATAAAAACAGGCCTTTTCGTTGGCTGCAATGTTGTATGTTAAAGCGGTGGCTTCAGAACCATGAGGATACAAAGCCACTAAAAACAAGCCAACGATTAAATACAGTAACGACATTTTTTTTTTTTATTATTATTATTATTACAGAGAAAAAGAAAAGGTAATAACAAAAAAAAGTTGGCATCTTTTCATTGGGGGAGAACCCTCGTGGAGAGAGGGTCCCGATTTGTGCTTCCGCCCAAAAAAATTGTTTTTTATTTTTTTTGTTAAGGCTGAAGTATTAGGGGGCGATAAAGCAGACCTGATAAAATAAAAACGCTGCTCATATCTTTATAGTGATGCCTTTTCCTCTCCTTTGAGTTTAATAAGCATGAATGCTGAGAACCGGTTAATCCGCCCTCAAGTGATTCGCCCTGAAGTGATCCATCCGTCGAGTTCGCCTACCCAATAATAAACCCAGTTTCAGCCAAGTAGACGCCGATACAAAGTGAGACCCTATATTTTATAAACAAAGATGTATGCAATGTTCATATGTATTTTTTTGGGAGGTAGGTAAAAAAAAAGGTATGTATGATTTATTTTAATAGAGCGTAGAAGAAAATGGCGTATTCTTTTTTTTTTTTTTTTTAGTTTGACAAAACAATAGTGACAAAGTCTACAGAAATAAAGTTTAGTTCATGGTCCTCTCATTTTGATAGTCTAAAAATACTTTACCAACATAGTTAATACGACCGTCTTTGCCAACTTCAACTTCCTTCAAGAGTTCGTTGACTTCATCTTCATTCAATTTTTCACCAAGGTTGGTCAAAACTATAACGAAAAACAGTTAGTTTTTTTTATATTTTCCTCAAATGAACGGTTGTTTGTAGTTACCGTAACGTAATTCACCAGCAGAAATATAACCGTCACCTTCCTTATCAAAGACTTGGAAACCTTGAATGAACTCCTGAGAAGAACCTGCAGGCTTGAAACCATCAGGTCGCGTGAGAATAGACAAAAAGGTACCAAAATCAATATCGAATTCTAAAACAAGGCATGAGTTTCATATGATCTCCTTATTACATGCTATTTTATTACCTTGAGTCTCGGGTACGTTCTTTGACTTTGCGGTTTCCTTGACAAGTTCAGAAACTTCGGCTTGGGTGGGGTTTTGTCCAAGACCTCTCAAGAGGTCACCGAGGTTGACGGAGGAAACAGTGCTGTTACCCTTCTTGTCATATAAAGAAAAAGCTTCCTTCCATTCTACATTATCATTGTTAGATGATGGAAAATAAAAATACAGATGAGAAAGAAAAACGTTATATAGTTACCATCGAGTTGTTCTTGTGTAGGCTAAACAATAAAGAAAACCGTTAGTTCTTCTCTTTATTATTCTATTCATCCCTTGTTATATACATACTGCTTTGCTCATTTTATATTTTCTCTTATTTCAATTAGTAAAAGGGGAGAGTGAAAAGAAGAAGAAAAAAAAACCTCCCAAATCTTAATCATAACCGGATTTCAAAATATTTTTCAATACAAGCCGTGACGTTTCTTACTGTGTTGCACTACTGATACACTTTGAAAACATGTTCTATCCTCATCCTCTCTTTTACAGAGCTGTTCTTCTTTCATATAAACAACTTTCTCTCCATTCCCTTCTCTTTCTCTGTATCTCCCTCTCTCTTTCCTATGCGTTGTTGATATTGGTCATCTGAGTTGGAATTTGTACGCGATCATTTTTTTATTTAAATCAGCCTCACCCCAAAAAATTAATTGTTTTAGCCACACTGCTGTTATTCGGATTAGGTGTAACTTTTTTTTTCATTCAGCAGGTGTCTGCCTTTGTAAATTGAAGTCACTGATATACATATCTTTAAAATATAGCGATATAATGTAAAAACACGCACTGTTGAGAGGGTCATCAATCAGGTTACTTTATGATGACCACACCATTCTATTCAGACAGTGAACAATTTTTAACTAAAATATGAGTAATCAGCATCTCTGATAGAACGTATGACACTGCGTCTCACATCGCGTATCAGTGTTAATCAATACAAATCAACCTCAGTTCCGACTAAAAGTATGACTGGTGCAAACTGCATGGCGCATTAAACCAGTATACAACTAGTTTTAAGAGGAGAAACCAGATGTAACAAAAATAGCCTTGCTGAGTTCGGTTTTATTCAGGAGCAACCAAGAGATAGCCATTGTGCTTCGGATGCACGCACAACACAGGAATGCTGCTATAGAATCGACGGTTAGATTTCTACAGGCTAAAGATTTTGTGACTAAAGAGTCGAAATAATATTCTTTTTTCTCGTATTCAGCTTTGTGGTGTATTTAAGTATTTTCGTTTTATTTAGTGCGGTTACTAATATGATATTGTTAATGTTGTCGCTTATACGCGTCTATTAGTGTGATTCATATTTCTTTATTAGTTACTTCCCGCTGATTCTTGACCTCATAGCTCTACCAGTATTTTTAAAACTGTTTTTTTATCTGAAGCGGATAATAATCTATCCATTTCCTTAACGCTGTGGTTTGTACAAACCTTAATTTACGTATAATCAGGGTATTAATCGACAGTGTTTAGTCAAAATCATTGATAAATTCAGAGTTATGTCCAAAAATCTAAAACAAGTTGGTGCTCTTATCAAAAAATATTTTAAAATCTGTATGTGATAATCTTGTAGGGTGCTTATATGCCAACCACGTTTTATATGTATAGCACTAAAAAACTTTCCAGCGGTAGCGGTAAAGCTTAGACCGCCAAAAGTTAACCGGCCGGTATCAGTTTAAGCTTAGACCGCCAAAAGTTAACCGGCTGGTAGCAGTTTAAGCTTACACCGTTACCGGTGGTAGCAATTTAAGCTTAAACCGATACTGCCGGTATCCGTTTTAAGTTCGAATAAACCGCTGGAAAATTTCAAGGTGATAGTACTGCAAAATGAGCAACAGCTCCCCTGTGCCACAACATGCGTAAAACCACAAAGCTTCACATTGGAAGACACTTTGTACATCTTTACTGACACGGGAGTACAAGCGACCTAAAATCATTTTCTCGCAACTCTCCTCGCTTTTTTATAGGAGGGGTGTGATTTCAAAAAGAAAATAAGTAGCGCAGCCTGTAGCATTATAAAATCTTGATTGACACTAACACGATTATGCGCTTAAAACATGGCCAAACAGAATATAATAATGCTTTTCATAATGAACTCAAAAAAAAAACATTTGAATCTAAAAAAAGGGGAAACCTGATACGAATTATAAAAAACCGCCGCATGCTAGCGATAACATATTACATGGAATGTTGCCCATCTTCACGATTTTCTCAAAGATCAATCCAGTATGTGGAAGAAACCTGTGTATCTTGTATCCTGAAAGAAAACCGGGTATCAAATGAGTGCAAGATTGAGAAATAAAACAAAGTCCCAACAAGATTGAAAATGTAACAGGGTGAGCTTCACGATCAATTAGCATTGGTTAAGCCAAACCCCACCAGTAGAATGCACAAGTGTAGTTTCAAACTAACCTAAGAAACAAAATACATGGACTCATGACTGTATATTTATATTAAAATTGAACAGCAAAAAGATATATGACAATCAATAACTATTACTGGCTGCAAAATCAATATATCACTAACGTCAGCAAAGTTGATGCTATAACTGCACATCAGTAGTAAGGTGGATATCTACTCAAATAAAACCATCGACAAATGACATCATGTTTTTGGAGTTAAGGGAAACGTACTTGTGGGACGCGTTACACGATGCTTAAAGTTTTGCACCGGCTTTCTTGTTTTAGAGCACCGAGATCATTCAAGATTAGGATCACTCATGGTTCTCATATTAAACAACAATAAAAGATATATGGTATTAACTGCGTACCACGCATAGTTTGATGATGATTTATTGCCCGAAGACCAACTATCATCTTTATTTTTTCTTGACATCTATCAAGTATATTTTTGTTGAATACAAATGATTGTACGACGCTTGCAGTTATTGCCTTAATATATATTCCAGCCGAAAATAATGCTTTTGTTTTTTCAGAGTTGCTGTCTGTGCTCCTATTTAAAAAAAGGTATTGGAGATCATGATTCGCTCACTTATTTATTAGGTTATTGCCCTGATTTTGACCAAGAAAAATCTATTGATCACACATTCTTACCCAAAACAGTGTTGTACAAGACATAGCTTTTCGTAAGAATTGTTTGTTTGTTTACTTTGTCTAAAAAAAACGTGTAAACAGGTATTAATAAAAAACGATTCTGTTTTAAATGGGCGTTCGCCATCAAGAAGAACAGCTTCTTGATAACTAATAATCCACTTGAAGATAACTCATTAAATGCTTTTGTGTGTTTTAATTATATGAACCTAAAGAAAGGTTTACAATAATTGATCGACATAAAAAATAATCAGCTCACTTTTATTATTGTTTTTATTTTTCAGGGCACTTAAATCTGCAACATTTTAACTTTTTTTCACTGCTGCGGCAAATGGTACATGTGCTACGTATCACTTTTACACACGCGATTTTTAAATTTATGCATCCTACATTTTTTTTTTTTATTTTTATTTTTTGGCAATCGGCCGCGGTATATGAAGGGCCTGTGAAAAAAGTCTCGTGAGTATAGCAATTACTCTTTGTTAAGTATAGGAAAGATAAGAATAATCTGTATATTCGCGATTACGGCAAGTGGTGATTTCATTTTCAAAAGCCTCCAATGTGTAGATGATACTATTTGCTGATGACTTTTTATGAGTAGTTGTCTAAATACAATCTATATGACTGATATCATAAAAACTTTGTGTCCATTGTGAGTCATGTGTGTTTGTGAGTCATGTATGTTTGTTATGTCTCTTACTATAAACAAAAACATTTGGGTAACGTAGGTATAATTATCGGCAGCTGATGTCAACAAAGGCGTTTTGGGATTTTTTTTTATTATGTTTGTCCGAAAATTGTTAAAGCTGCTGGCATGTGTCAACGCATTAAATGATTTTTATCCGAAATTTTAAAAATACAATTTTGCACACGTTAGTTTTATGTCCCGCATTGATTTGTGTTGCAACCTTTTCTTTCTTTTTCTAGAAGTAATTAATTATATTTTTGTAGTAAATGCTTAATAAAAGTTAGATTGATACGTGGTTTGCAGTCTAAATAAGACCATTTTAAAAGTTTATTTAAATAAAAAAAAAGGAACAAAAACAAGTAGGATAAAATGAATAAAAAAAAAAAAAGATAAAGTGAGAAAAAAAAATTGAAATGAAATCCAGCAAAAAAAAACGGTGAAAAAAATACTGGATTGAAAACCTAGAAGATTAGAGTGATCGACTTCTGCCGAGATGTCTGCTTATTTTTGCGTTACCAGCACTCAAATCTAAGAACATGTTTTCAATTTGAAAGACACGGGGGGGTGTCTCGTTAATCTCAGGAAAAGCAGAAGTGGTATAAACACTGGTTACAGGTAAATGGATAAATTTGTCGGGCTCCGCCTGTCTTGGTGAATTCACGGTCAAATGAGCAAAATCCAATATTCCATCTTCAGGAGTTAATGGTTCGTCGTTAACTGACAATGGGAGCGGCGTAATACTAGTTTCATCACGGTGTAATATCTTTAATACACTAGAGGGTTTCTTTTTGTTGCGATTTGCGGACTTTTCACTATTGGGAGTTTCGTGAGTAGTTGGGTTTGCCAGTTCTTGTTGAGCTTCAACGAGCCCTTGATCTGCGGCCCGTTTAAACCAAAATTTTGATAAATCTTGGCATTGTGCAACGCCATATCCACGACTGTATAACCTTCCGATACCGAATTGAGCTTGAGCGTTTTTATCATTCTCATCTGCAGCTAGGTAGCATGACATGGCTTTTTCGTAATTTTGAGGTGTTCCATAGCCTTCTTCGTGACATTTTCCTAGCATATATTGACCAAAAGAGCAGCCCTGTTTAGCTGACTTGACAAAAAAAGATAAAGCCAATGAAGCATCTTTTTTATTAACGCCCAATCCGTTGAGATGCATATCTCCGATACTACATTGAGCAAAAGCATTCTTGTTATTTATTAATGATTTTCGGTACCAATGCATGGCACGCACAAAGTCTTGTGGGGTACCATGGCCAAAACGATAGCAATGTCCAACCTGATTCTCCGCATCCGAGTGTTTCTTTTCAGCAGACTTGATAAAACAATTGTAAAAGGCATAGTTGTAGTCAACCTCAACACCACGACCGTAATAGTACATCAAACCAAGATTGTACAGACCAGTAGCATTTTCATTAACGGATATGGATTCCTTGAACCAGAATAAGGATTTTTCGTAATTTCGAGTGGTACCCACGCCTTTCATGTAGCATTCACCTACTGAGTTTTGTGCATCTGGGAAATTCTGAAAGGCCGACTTAAGAAACCAGTGGAAAGCCAGCTCATGGTTTATTTTGACGCCTTGCCCTGAAGAGTACAAACATCCAAGATGATATTGTGCCGCCGGATTATTATCGTTAAGGGCCGCTTTTTCAAAGTACTCTCTGGCCTTTATAAAATTCTTGTTTGCCAGATAATATAAACCAAGTTGCGTTTGACCTTCAGAATAGTTTTGGGCAGCAGACTCCATAAAGTATCCAAAAGCAACAGCAGAATTTTTTCGAATACCAAGACCTTGCATGTGCATCAATCCGAGGGTATATAAGGCAGCAGGATTTCCATCATTATTAACAGCTTTGGTCAGCCAAATCTCGGCTTGCCCAGAGTTTTGTTCGGTTCCACGGCCATACAAATGACAAAGACCAACTTCAACTTGGGCTTTGGAACAGCGTTGAGAACCCGAAAGTTCCATCCAGTATAGAGCGCTAACATAGTCTTTATCACCTTCAAGTCCTTGACGAAACATTTCTGCGATATTTAGCTGAATGAAAGGATTCTTTTTCCTTGCTGCTCTTTTAAACCAATACAATGCCTTGTCACGATTTGGAGGAGAGACGCGTCCCTCAATGTAAAAGACCCCCAAGTTATTTTGAGCAATGGAGTCATCTTGATTGGCTGCTTTTTCAAATAAAGCAAAAGCAAGATTATCATTTTGGGGCATTACTTCTCCCGTGCAGTACATGTTTCCTAGCTGGCATTGGGCCTTAGCTTGTCCTTGATCGGCTGAAATTTTAAACAATTGAAATGCCTTTTCAAGATCTTTATCAACGCCTAGACCATGATAGTAAATTCTAGCCATGTAATAATATGCATTGGATTCATTGCTTCTTGCTTGGTTGTCATAATTTTGACCATTGACATACAATTGGAAAAGACGCAATGCTCTGCAAAAGTCTTGTTGTACATCGTGGCTACCAAAGTACAGAATTAAAGCTGCTCTGTAATTAGCAGTGCCATGACCATTAGACCCAGCACGTAGATAACAACTTAAAGCTTTGCAATAACTCGGCAGAAAACCTTGTCTTGTCTCGTGCAGTAGCCCATCATAGAATGCAGAATTGTTTTCATGCTCTATATCAGCAAGAGGTCTCCGGTCTATATCAGGATCACATTCAACAGCAGATTCTAAAATATTAATGTTAGGCCCATGTGTGTATATTTGTAATAAATGTTTCTTACCAGAATTGCTCATTTAACGCGTTAGTAAGTATATAAGTATATAGGAATAAAAAAAAGAAAAATAATAAAAAATGATGAATAAAAAATTTAAATGCGCAAACAGGGCATTTATTTATATTGAATTGTAGCACAGCATTGAAACAGTTTGGGTTTCTTTATTCGGTTTTTGTGCCATTATTTCTGTTTTTTTAGCAGTAACTGGGATATAAGTACGTCTTTTGTATACATGCAATTCCTTATAAAATAGAGCTGTTAAAAAAGGCGGAAAATGAAGCCAAATATACAAGCTTATTATGAATGATTATGCATTATGTACAAGAGCTAGAACCTATAGTCTAAAGGAGGTCTAGAATAAAATTAAAAGACCTATCCAAAAAAGGCTGCTCAGTATTCATTGGCCTAGCGAAAGGAAAACTCATGCAAAACAAATAATATTCTTGCATTTTTCTTAACAAACCAGAATTTCTAGGAGTAGAATTCACCAACAGTGCTATACGTAGATCTTTTTACAAAAAGTCTAAAAGGGGAATGTTTTATCAAAAATATCAACACTGCAAAAATTTTATTATAATATCTGGGTGCAATGATTACTGTTTAATCATAACGGAGAAAACCTTCGCATAAGAATGATATAGATTATATAAACTAAATTACTTAGTGAGCTTGTGAATTATTCTCATGCATGAAAATAAAAAAAAACTGGGTATGACGCCATAGCTTCAACCAAAATGTTACAGTTTAATTGTTTTGACATAAGGAACAAGGTAAAATGGTGGTCTGAAAAATTGACAAGATGTCGATTACTTATAATTTCAATGCGTTTCAATCAAACATCAGAAGGAATTTGTAATACTCGGATGTTTAAACAACCGAGATCTTGCTATACTATATCTTCCTTTAGGTAACGATTTATACATGGCTTAAGGAGACATTATTTAAAGTTGTGCAACCGATTGATTTCGTCATCGACTACCCATTCCAAAGAGAATGCGTGTGTAACAAGATAAGTACATTTGCTTAGGAAAAACTTGGTTGAAGAAAATGTTTTTTTAAAAGTACGTATCAATGGTTTGCAATTATCGATTGGGGCATATTACCGAATTTTATAAAATCCGTGGCCTAGACTATCACACAAGAAGTTGCATGAACCAAATACTCACATAATCTTTACTTTATTTTGTAAAAATTAACGGGAGTGATATTTGAATGCAGTACGTGTGAATTTTTTATGTTTATATGTATTCTATAAAACTCGTGTAGTCTAAATATAACTACAATCGATGGATCTTTTTTTTTTTTTTTGGTGGCGTGCAATCCCAAAATAACACGATAACTGCTCATTTGAAATCACACGCACACGTACACGTACACTCACACCATGACACAATATAGTCAGAGTGCATACTTTTGATTTTTTTTTTTTTTTTTTACAATCCTTCTTAAAGTTCCTTGCTCCCTATTACGTGCTAGTATTCCAATGCCATTACAACAGCTACAGTATTATTTAGTTATTTTTCAAGTTATTGTATCACACCTCCTTTCAGTTTCCCGTAAAGCAATTTTTTTCGGATTGATGTTCAACACAAAAGTAGAATATTCTGATCCGAATGATCGTTTTTACAAAAGCTATTTTTACTAATATCTTCCATAAAGGCGATCACATTATCAATGTTGGATACGATCCGGAGATATACTATTTATTTATAGACCACCGTGGACGACTAATTGCAAATTTTCTATATAAGGGTCAGCTTGTTTGGATTTAATTGGCAGAACCCGTTACGACTCATCAGAGCAAAACATCTCTACGCGTTTATGTATATTTACGCGTATCAGTGTACGGATGGATGTAACAGTCTCGAAGCTAATTACTATTCTTAATAAAATAAGAAATGGACATCATTTCTCACACTGATTGATCTTCTACCATAGGGATAGTGCTGCAGTAGCGCGGTAGTTCTTTACTGTTTTTAAACTTCTGGGCATGATTTCGGGGAAATACGTCATTTTGGTGTCCTGTTACACGGTAACTCATTTTTTTGCCTTTTAAAGATTTTTCTCGTCCATTTCCATTTCAATAAAAAGAACCTTTCCAATTTTATGTCTGTTCCAGCCTCGTTTTTAACTTATCTTTTAAAGATCAACCGCAACATTTATGTCCTTAAGGAATACTTTTTTCTGTCTTTCATCTTTAACGCTTTTTGATTTTTTTTGATTTTCATAAGATATTTATTCTAGATTCTAGTTGGTTTATGTGTGTAACGGCGCCTTAACGCCAAGGCGATCCTGACAATCTGTTTGATCGTTTGTCAAGACCTTTTCGGAACTGCTGTTACACATTAAATTACACCGATTGTTTTATAGTACACGGTCATTTGATTAGGGTGCCTTACATGCCTCTGACATATTAGCATAAATTAAAACAGTAACATCTCATATCATCCCAAGTGGACTCATATCAAATTACTTCCGTTTTCTAATTCAAATATCATTCTGCCGCATACTAAATATTGTTAGACTTTATCTCTGTATTTACAAATTTGATAACATTTTTCCCGGCTTCTTTTCAACATTTTTCTTATGCAATTCACTTGTCCTGTACAACAAAAGGTACCATAATAATACCCAAATTGATTAGCATGCGTAAACAGGTTGATTTTGAAAGGGATTCTTTTCATATGTCTTTAAAAAACTGATCCGCTTTTATCAAGCAATACGATAGGAGTTGGAATTTCTGACATTCCTTGTAACACAGGGCGACCTACAACCATACTTGCCAAAGTGCATGACTTTAATGCAATCACACGCCATTGCCTATAACCAAACCTCTAAGCCATCGGGTGACGTCAATCTGTTTAGATAAAAAAATTTTATTCTCTATGTTTTTTTTTCTTCTTCTTCGTGCCAAAAGTTCTGACATGGTGATTCGTGTTCATTGCTTGAAGTCACACAACGCAACTTGGACTCTTGACAATTCGCTATGCTATGGTACTTCTATGCCTTGAACCTTTTACGAGCCTTTGGTGTGATTAACCGGATAGGTCTGAAAGCTTCCTGGTTATAGTAACAAGGTACTGGGTGTTAGAACTGATCCGGTACACCAGCGGAATTGAGGTTCGCAGACGGTTTGTCGAGTTTTACGTCACCTTCCCCACATGGCTATTTGATTTCAATTATATTGTTCGTTTACCTTGATCATCGTCTCATTCAAGTGTATTGGTGTTAGTCGGTCAATCATTGGTGTCACTCAGCAAGCACATACTCCGGAGAAAATGTAAGCAACTGTTATGCGGACATAGATTGTGCAGTTACTAACAAGTACGCGATGTTTAGCTAATGTATGATTATCAGCAAGAATAAGGTCTTGAGAAACTACATCACTATCAGCAAGTACAGTGTCAACAGCAAGTATATGGTCAACAGCAAGTATATGGTCAACAGCAAGTATATGGTCAACAGCAAGTGTATGGTCAACAGCAAGTATATGGTCAACAGCAAGTATATGGTCAACAGCAAGTGTATGGTCAACAGCAAGTGTATGGTCAACAGCAAGTATATGGTCAACAGCAAGTATATGGTTATCAGCAAGTACATGGAAATCGGAAAGTGTATGTGTGTCCTAAAGTATAAGGCTTACTATAATTTCACTATTAACATTCATAACTCTAGCTATCAGAAGTCATATGGGTATCAGCAAGTACGAATGTGTTTTCAACAAACCTTTCGTTATCAGCAAGTCTATGGCGTGAAATCAAATTACGAATAGGTCTTCAACAACCTTTTCACCATGTGGAGCATATTTTATTTATTTCTAGCATTTCAAGAGAGGAGTTGGTCTCGGTGGTTCAGGTCAGCACGCCTCTTGCCTGAGATAAATAAGTTGGGAGGATTGGGTGTCTCGTCGATCAGTTGGTTATTGACATGGAAGATGGAACTTATGTGAGGGCCGGAAGTAACTTGTTATGGAAAGCCTACAAGCCAAATTGCATAGGTAACGTTTCTAGTTGAGAACATGGCGTTTTGACCTCCTCGTAGTGATTTACAGGAGTCCCGTTTAGAGCCATCAAAATATTAAAATGCGGGTGAGTGCACACAGAGACTGACTTCCACGCAGTTGCACTTGGGCAGTTTCTTTGGAAATTGGCTAGCGAGTCTCTACTTGATTTTAAATTATAAATAAAAATATTCGAGTCCTTCGATTTTACCCTGTGTTCTACATAAAATTGAATCAGTCCAAGAAATATCGTCTTTTTGATGAAACGGTGTGGAATTATTGGAAACATTGTCCTTACGTTTTAAATAAATAAGGGGAAGCTGAGCAAGCATAAAAAGAATGATAATTATATACAAATAGGAGCTTCGGTGTATGATATTTATAAATTGTTCAAATGGGTATTGCGTTGCAACGAACTGTGATTCAAGTTCAATATCAACGTACTTTTTGGATATCATGAAATCATTGAATTCCAATCGATGGTCATATAAAATTACACAATGTGTCATAACAACTAGTATTGTTTATCTCTCTGATAATTCAATTTTTTAAAAAAATGAAAGGTAAGACAAACAAAACTTTTATCATTACTCGAGGCGAAAAACTTTATGCTACATTTTAAGCGCCACTGATGGGATACTCTAAGAGTAAAGGGGTTTTATAATCATTTTATACACAATTTTAAGATATTGTATGTTCTGTGTAAGCTTTTAATTATAAATGTACTTTTGATAGCGTTCATCCTTTCTTTTTTTGGATTCCAGGCCGAGACAATTGTCTGTGTTCCCTTGATTTGTAACATTTATAAACACATTTTCTTTCCTTGTTAATCTATCTTTTTTTTTTTTTGCTGTAGAACATGGAAAAAGTGAACACTTTTGTTAATTCGTTCCCTCAGCGTTTCGAACGTGAAAGGACGGCCATCCTCAGTATCGCTGCTGCCACTGCTCTTTTATATGCAACATACAAGATTGTCGACAAATCCAGCAAAAAGAAATCAGGACTTAAAGACATTCCTTCACCTAGCATTTCATACCCGTACGTGGGCCATATGTTTTCCTTGGGAAAGTCGCCCTGTAAAAAAATTACTCAATGGCATAAAGAAGTGGGTCATATTTTCAAATTGGATATGGGAATACAGACTTGGATCTTGATTGACGATCCATTGCTAGCTCATAAAATCTTTGTCACCCATGGTGTTGCTTCATCCGACCGTCCTCATTCTACTTTTGCTTATGAGTACTATAGTTTCAAAGGAAAGTAAGTTCTAATTCTTTCACCCGTCGATCCGAAATTACTGTTGTACTTAACACAAACCAAAAATAGAGGTGTCGCATTTGCTCCAGCTTCTAAAAATTGGAAAATTGCTCGAGGAGCAGGTATTTCATGACACAAGATTGAGACAATTAGTAAACTCACGCATTAAGGAAAATTTCTAAATTTAGTTCAAACCATTATCGCACCCAAAGTAGTAGATACTCATTATCTGGGACCTATAAAGACAGAAGCCATAGCCCTGGCGGATCGATTGATAGCATACTCCAAAATCAAAAACGGTGTCGATCCAATCGAATACTTGCATTTAAACTCGATGAACCTTATTTTTAAAGCGGCATTTGGTAAAGTTTTCTCATCTGTAGAAGACCCAGATTTTATTTCTATTTCTGCATTGATCATGAAAACCATTGCTTTCACTGGCATAGAACGTGATTTGCCCAACTTTTTGCCCATTTTCGCTGTTGTGGATTATTGTACTGGGGCACGTACCTCAATGAAAAATTTTATTGAGAACGAACGTGACCCCGCTTACAAAAGATTGATCAACGAAGCGCTTGGAAGCGAAGGGACAAATTTTGTGAAGGCACTCCAAAATTTTGACTTTAACGACGAGGATAAAATTGCCATCATATGTGAGAAAGAAATATAAAATAGTAATCATGGGAGGTACTAATATACTGCTTTCGTACATATTATGTTTTTATTGTAGCGGATTTGATTAATGGTGGGTCCGATACGGTTTCCGTAACACTGAACTGGGTTTTTGCTATCATGTGTAACTACCCTCTTGTTCAAAAGAAGACAGCCGATGAAATAGACTCCTTTATCCAACAACACAAGCGTCATCCCGAATTTGCTGACAGAGATGAACTTCCGTATTGTGTGGCCATGCTTAAAGAATGCCTGAGATTTAGGCCCGCTACCCCTTTTGGTATACCTCATTGCGCAAGAAATGACAGTATGTATATAAAAAAACCCATAACTTTAACATGGTTACTGTTATCAACAACATTTTTACTATAGTTGTGGTAGATGGATATTTAATTCCAAAAGGTGCTACACTTATCACCAGTATGGAGAGTATGCATCAAAATCCCGAGGTCTATGCTGAACCTTTACGTTTTTATCCCGAGCGATTTCTAAATAATCTCAAAACAATGGATGCCGCTGCCAAGGGTAAATTGGAAGAACGAGACCATTTCAACTTTGGATGGGGAAGGTAAATAAATAGTCGTAGGGTTACCATACGTAAACTCACATTATATGTTTAAGACGTTTGTGTGCGGCCGTTTATATGGCAGAAGTCGAACTTTTTATGGCCTTTGTTCAAGTCATTACAAGGTGTACTATTGAGCCTGTCAGAGATATTGACGGTAAAGAACATTTTCCAGACATAGAGAACTCGATTATTAAAGGTTTGATTCTTTCACCTGTTCCACACAAACTTAACTTCATTGAACGTAAACAATCTCTTGAACAATAAGAAGGTTTGTAATACTGCATATACTTCTTTCAAGGATACTGATTCTATAGATCAGTAATTGATTATTAAACTAGGTGATGCAACAACTGTATATTCAAACTTCTTTATTTCTTGTGTGGATCCAACACCGCCATCATAGTTAATGCCAATTATAATGACATTGGCATCCCATGTTACTTTAATAAAATTGACCATTACAGCAGCATTATCTCTTCATTTCTTTACTTACTGAGTTATTACTAAAGCAGAAATATCAATTAATTTGAATTCATTTGGTAATTAGCTCTTTTTTCGTCATTATCATAATCAATATAAGTCAAAATAATATGCGCTTGCATTTCCGGGACCTCTTTTAAATAAATTCTAGCTATACTTCGTGTGTTTTATTGAAGTCTTCGACTTTAGTAAGAATATCTCTAACTGTCCACCTTCAGTCATAAACTTTAAGCACATAATGGGTGAGTTAGAAGCTTTAGTTATATTATGTATAGAAATAACATGAAGATATACGATTTATTTATATGGTTTTTTTGGGATTGAGCGACCCATTAGTGAAAAATCAGTTGGCAGCTCTGGTTATTATACAAATATCAAATTCTCAGGTCAATATTGCGGAAGGAGTTATGGATGGTTGCCATGCAAGAGTTCACAAAGTTAAGTATTTTGTTGCGTATGAAAAAGTATTAACTGCCGCCTTTTGGTGCTTCTAAATCAATATAACCAATTGATAAATTATCAAAGTAAGATAGACACCATTTATCAATGATGCCTTCTTGACACGGACAATTTGGTCCTGCTCGGCATAATACATGTCCGACTGGGCTGGTGGAGATAATAATATAAACCCATTTAATAGACATCATGTCCTGCTTTACGCGATTCAAATGATTTAAATGAGGATATCTACCCCTACCGGGAACAGATCAAGTAGATCGACTACACTTTAGTAGAATCGCTCACGGTCTGAAATAAGTTGCTTCAACACCACAGCAATAGCAGGAATTACACTGATCGATGGCATTATTGTGTGCTCGGCTCGGCTTCTCTCAACATGAGCATGAGATCACTCCTGATTTTCGAGAATTAGACTCCATGTGGAATTTTCAAACGTATTGAGATGTAATAAAAAGGGAATGGACGCTTTTTTTACAAGAATCATAGACTGGTAAGCTTCGTAAAGTTTTTTTTTTTTTTTTATGTTACACTCTGCAATTGGATCCTGATGGCTTCGAGAAAGATATGTTCTCGACTTTACATTTTTATAAGTTTTATTTATTTTAAATTGTTGTTTATGCGATGAGTTGTTACTGTTGGCTTCAATCAGACCTATTTGTATTTATCTACTGGGAACATGCTTTTTTTTTTCTTTTTTTGATAGAGAAGTATTTACTTCTCCTTTGGGATTATAACTGACGTAATTCAGTTGCACAACAGTGGATACATGATGTAAGGCCGTGTAGAAACCATTATAATTTCTTATTTGTTCACACCTAAACTTATTACATGAGTAATTCTGTCAAGATATATTGCCCCCCACCCCCACCCTCACCCTCACATAAACTGAAAAGCATTTATTTTCAGAAAAAAAAAACTACCAAGGTACGGGATGCATCGTGCTGCGTTACATGGATTATTGATCAGCCGCAGAAAAATGAAAATTTGTTGCCTTCAGTGATACAAGTGCACAAGTACCACACACTGACATACGCCATATTTGAAGAAGGAGGGGGAAAAAAAGACGCCGTACCACCGAGTCCAATTAAAAGAGCTTAGAACGGCCTATTTTTCTGATTGGGGTTGTTTATCCTTTTTATACATCCGCTCTCCCAAGCAGTGATTTTAGTATAAATAAAAAAAAAAAAAAAAGAAAAAAAAAGGATTTTTCTCCCTTTTTCTCTTAAACATTAAACAAACAAAAACAAAAAAGATGGGATTCTTTTCAAGTATATTTGGGAAAGGGTCGAATAAATCATACACAAGACTTCCTAGTCCAACGACCTTTATGCGGTCAAAGCGTTGGAGAGCAATCACTATTTTGAAATATGCAATTGTTATTATTGCTGCCATTGTCATTTCTTTCTTCGCCATTTGTCAATTACAACTCAATGTAAGAGTTTATTTACGTAACTGGATATCGCATGCCGACGACGCTTATTATAAACCACTGGCTGGATGTTTTGATAGTCTACCGGATGACAGCCCTTATTTAAACGGTGTGAACCAATACACCTATGATGTTGCACCCGGTATCAGTTTGATGGAAGATTACGACTGTTATGATTTCGCTGCCACCATTAAATCAAAGCCCTTTATAGAATACCCTATTTCTAAAGAAAAGACAGTATATCATGCCTACTGGCGTTCTGACCTGGCCCCTGTCGGTCCTAAACAACTAGCTACTTTACGTTCATTTTTTGTAACTCAAAATCCCAACAATACAGTTTTATATCTCTGGTCTAATGGAGATCTCTCATTATCACCTGTGATAAAGCAGATTCAAGAACATGTGGGTGATCGACTTCAGACGAAAGTATATGTACCTCATGAATTGGCCAAAGGATCTCCCATGGAAGGTTCTCCTCATTTGGATTTTAAGGATGATAGTGGTTATCTTGATGGTGATCTTATTCGATTATTAGCCATCTATCGCTATGGTGGCATGTGGTTTGATATGGATTCCTTATTTATTCGAGATATGGCTCCGCTTTTAGAACATGAATGGTTATCACAGTGGGATTGTTTCTTACCTAACGGTTTCCCATTTAACGGTGCTTTTATGCGTTTTCACCGCAAATCACCCTATCTCTGTGAAATGTTATCCGAATTAGCCTCGGGTCCATTACCAACACCAGATACCATCGACTGGGGAGGTTACATGTATTATAGAATTTATCGTAGACTATTACATCATGGTATTCGTCCTTGGGCTGTCTTACCGTGGTGCTTTACTGATTCAGTCGTCTGTTCACCGAAAAACTCTATGCCCAACGCCTTCATCGAGGCCGATTTTGATAAGGAAAGATTATTACAGACATTCGCCTATCACTGGCACAACCAATGGAAGAAAGAACCTGGATCCTTGTTTAGATTTTTGGAAGAAAGGCATAAGGAGGCCGCTGGTTGGTAAAATACAATATACATATATCCCCCCCCCCAACCCCAAACCCTACCCTTCGCATTTGTTTTCTTGTTTTATAAAATAAAGTTTTATATTGTATTCATACTATTTTCAACCTTTAATCCCATATTTTGGAACAATGGCGGAAATTATCAGCCACAAGACTTGCTTAATCAATATTATTGTTTTCCATGCATGTGACACAGGAATAAACACAACATCAGCCGTTTTTATACACAAGCATGTCGGGGTACGCCAAGCATTTTACACGCTCTTTTAAAAAAAATAACAGAATGTAAGATGTAGATTTTGGCTGTCTCCTGGCCGAGTTTTTTTCTTCAACCTATAAAAGAGGAAGCATGAATCGCATAAAAGAATCGTATTTTTTTTTTTTTTTTGCCACGGTGCTGAAAAACTATTTGCCCAGCCACATAGTTACCCAACAACAGAAGGCACTCATGAATGGGATAAATGGTTTTACCGACATGATCAATCATTTCTCAATGTGATACAGTTGATCCAATAAATTATGTCGTCCGGGCCGAACAAAATGTCGCCCAATCAGAAATAAAATGTCGCCTAATCAGAAATAAAATGTCGCTTAATTAGAAGTAAAGTGTCGGCCAATCAGGAATTAAATTTCGCTCTCACAGGAACAAAATGTCGTCCAATCAGAAATAAGTTTTCGCTGCCGTAGGAATAAAATGTCCCCTCTTAGTTTTTCTGAGGAAGCTTTTGATTATCTCTTTCTTATAATGTCTATTGTAGCCTTACGAGATGAAGAACTCTTTTTTTTATGAAGATGGACAAAACAATATTTATAATGAAAACGGTCAATTAACGTATGATCCAATGGAAGATGTCATGTCAACTATCGACGATCCCAATATTGTTCTTGAAACTTTGGTTGATCATTCTTCTTATATGAAGAATAAGCCATTGGAAAAACAACCAACTGAAAACAAAAAGTCAACTACTTCAAAGCCAGTGAAAGTTGCCTCAAAGAGGACAAATGCAGACTATGGCATTAATCAGAGGACGACGTTCATCGATCGTATGATCGAATTACCTGTGGGACAGAGGTATGCCGCTGTGGTCGGGAGAGAATTAGGTGTCGAAGAACGAACTGCTCAGCGATGGTGGAGAAGCTACGAAGAGACTGGTGAAGTGCCGATCAAAAAATCAACCAGAAATCCAGGACGCCCAAACAACTTCACAGAGGAACACAAAGCTCACGTCTTGGACCTCGTTGATGACGATCCACAGGTTACTGTTTGTGATGTAGTTGAAAGTTTGACTAAATCCTTTGAGGATTTTTCGCTTACAAAATCAGCCATTCATAAGCACATGAACGAAACTTGTAACCTGTCAGTCAAAAAACCACATTTCGAGTCTGAGAAACGCAATAGTCCTGAAAACCTACAAGAGAGATACGAGTGGTTTATGAAATGGAAGGATTCAGATGCTGACTTCACGAAAAACTGTATTTTCATTGATGAATCAGGGTTTCATATCAATATGCGAAAGAATTACGCGTGGTCTAGAAAATCAGAGCGTGCGGTTGTAGGCTAACTAGTGCACCGGACAGTTCAGTGCACCGGACAACTACGTCAAATAAAATTGTCTAGTAGACAAAATATTTCTGTAGGACTTATTCGTCATCATTTTTTTTTCTTTTCTTTTAACCATTTCAAACGACAATTATATATTCTACTTTTATAACTTTATTCTAAATTGCTACCAAACTAAATGTCTTTATGTTAGGGTACGTCTCTGTTCAGCATGTCCTGATTCCTACTCTAAAAGAAACATCTTATTGCTGTGCAATCCTAGCAATCCTTATTGATTAACAGCAAAAACAAGACAAATGATTTTAAGATAAGTCCTTATTTTACGTTTCTATACTTTTTTGTATTTGAAAAACACAATGGTAAAGTACACATTTACCCTGCCCTACGCTGGAGAAATTTGTGGCTGCAGTTTGTCTTTAACTAGACACCCAGCTACGAGTGGGAGCAGTGCCTTGCCGTTGTGGGAAAAAGACACAGATGAACCCTGCCCTACGCCGGAGAAATTTGTGGCTGCAGTTTGCCTTTAACTAGACACCCAGCTACGAGTGGGAAGCTGTCTTTTTCCTCAAATACAAGGAATAACAAAAGGAGGGCTTATTCTAACTTTTCACAATTTTTTTTTCTAGAGAAATACTTAATAAATACTTTGTTTGGATGCTTTCAAAAAATGTTGCATACATTACAATAATGGTATACACATCAACATTTTCGGAAAGTTTGATGGGTATTTGATACTTTTATAAACACATATATAGCCAAAGCTGTTTCGACCTGTTTTATAACTAGTTTGGATTATTATGAAATAAAGTAAGCATTATAAACTATTATTTTCTTTCACATGATCAGTTCCTTTTACAAAAGTCTCTTTTAAGAACGATCCTAATCTTAAAGAAGTTGCTAAAATGAGGTATTAAATTATTTCTGTGATCTTATGTGCATTTTCTGGCAAATGTGATTACACATTTGTTAGGAGAAGCTCGTGATACTGACGAATTTTCTTCGTTTCATACAAAAAAAAAAGAGTATTCTTCGGTCAGAGTGAAAAGTGAAGACTTTGTCAAGCTCTTGAGTTGCTATTGTTTAAATTCTTTTGATGGTATTTGCTCAATCACAAATGAATTGCAGCTTTCCCTGTTTGTCTACCTCAGTATAGATACATTGCATAATGAAGATGCACCTATTCGAGCTTTAAACGCAACACAAACTACTTTGACATGCCATTACCAGTACATCATGATAAAAAATATTATTTAGCATCGTCAATGTCAGCAAATATGCCGCTGCTTTATTAGTTTACTTGATTGAATGTCAACTTATTTTTTAATCTTTTTATAAAACGAAAAGCAAACAATAAGTACATAAAATAATCCATTCCTTTAGAAAATCATTAGGAATAGGTACATAAGCACAAAAAACATCATTCCCCATAAACGGGAATGTTTAGTCAGCCTTGATCTTTTTTACACAAACATTGTTCGTTCAAGAAAAAAAAAGATCTTGATGTGAACTTTAAAAAGAACCTTTACAATATATCACGACTTTCTTGTTTTTGTCTTAGCATGTACCATACACAGAGAGGTCTGTATAATCTTTTTGTATGGTGCAATTTGATGCCTCAGACTTTGAGGCTTGATTGGCCCAACTACTGCAAAGGACTTCATCTATTTTTTTTTTTTCAAGTTCCGTGATTTAAATTAAAAACATAAGAAGCAATCGCGTTTATTTTATTTTATATCAAGATAACCCGTTAAAAGAGAAATATGTCAATGGTAATCTTATTTTTAGAGTTTGTGCACAAACCCACAGGCATATTTGAGTGTATAATACCCATAAACATTATGAACTTGTGTCAAATATAATGATTTCTTTGTTTTTGTGTTCCATCTCATTTAGTGAAACCTTAGCATTACATAACCATGACTTGACATCTAGATACATCATCTTGTTACTGTTCAGGCATCATATTTTATTTTCCCTGGTTTTTTAGAAAGCCTATTCCTCCCTAAAAAATTATTATTTTATTGAAATTCGCAGTTAATGCATTGCGACATACTTGGCTGAGATCACATTATTAGTAGCTGTTGTTCCTGCCCTTGGTAAAGAATAAGACATATAGTCAATTGTTCTGGATCAGATACAATCAACGTCAACCAATGCCACGCTTTTATTAGTGACATTAAATTCAAAGGCTACAAGATGTCATTAGCTTCCAAAAATCAATGAGACATAAAAACGAAAACGACAAAAACATTTCGTTCTCCACTCAATTTCTTGATGCAGACTTTATTAACCCGCCATCAAGAAATAAGATCTATGTCGTATCCCGATTCAATAAAATGAGCTCATCGTACTTTTTCTTTTTCTTTTTTTTTCTTTTCATCTTTTAGTGTTTTTTTTATTTGAAAAAAAAAAAAGGATCAAGCGTATACCCTTCACACATACACACCTGTACGTTTTAATATCCACCATGGCTGAAAAAGACGAAAAAACTTTAGAGGAAATCACAGACGATGCCTCGAGTTACACATCAACCGAATCTACAAAGAGTCACACTTTACAACGTGGTCTCAAAGCTCGACATATTCAAATGATTGCGTTGGGCGGTACCATTGGTAAATTACATATATATATCAATAAGCACACGCATCTCCCCTCCCCCTCCCTAAAACAAATGCTCACCATAGGCGGTTATACATGTAGGTACTGGCTTATTCATGTCTTCGGGATCAGCTATTGCAACAGGTGGTCCTGGTGGAGCGCTGGTAGCGTATGCACTAACTGGTGTTCTTGTTTTTTGCGTTATGATGAGTTTGGGAGAGATGTCAGCTCTAATTCCTGTAGCTGGTTCATTCTCTCATTTCGCTTATCGATTTGCCGATCCTTCACTTGGATTTATGCTTGGTTGGGTTTACTGGGCTAACTGGGCCGTGGGTGTTGCTGCAGAACTAACGGGTGTGTCTCTAATCATGGAGTACTGGATCACCAGCGTAAATAGCGTTGTCTGGGCAGTCATTTGTCTCGTGATTCTTGTTGCCTTGAACGTCTTTTCGGTCAAGGGGTACGGTGAAGTGGAATACTGGATTTCATTTATAAAAATCATTGTCGTTGTCATCTTTCTGATTGTCGGTTTTTGTGTAGACACGGGTGTAGCGGGTGGCATCAACTATGGTGTTTCAAACTTTCATCTGCCAGGCGGTGCTTTCCCTCAAGGATTTTTAGGTGTCTTTAACGTATTTATCAATGCTGCTTATTCCTTTAATGGTGTAGAAATTGTGGGTATTACTGCAGGAGAATCAGCTAATCCACATAAAACAGTACCTACAGCTGTCAAGCAAGTGTTCTATCGTATCATATTATTCTATATTCTTTCGATGCTTGTTATTGGTCTTGTGATACCTTACACAGATCCTAACCTTTTAAATGGTAGTAGTGATATTTCGATCTCTCCCTTTACACTTGTCTTTCAAAAGTCTGGTGCAGCTTGGGCCGCTGATATGATGAATGCCATTATTTTGATCACCATGATCTCTGCTGGTAATTCAGGTGTTTACTCCTCTTCCCGTACACTTATGGGATTAGCCAATGATGGGTTTGCTCCCAAACTATTTAGCAGAGTGACTCGCACAGGTATCCCACTTTGGTCCGTCCTGGCCACTTGTCTTGTTGGTTGCATTACTTTTGTAACTTCCCTGTTTGGAGCGGGTGTTGTATTTAACTGGTTGGTAAATTTAACGTCTCTTGCAGGCTTGATTACGTGGGTCTGTATATCGATCACGCATCTTCGATTCCGACAGGGTTATGTAGCTCAAGGTCGATCATTGAGTGCACTTCCTTACCTGGCTCCTTTCTTTCCATGGGGGGATTGGATTGTGATTGTTGCTGGTACCGTCATTATCTTTGGACAAGGCTATCACACATTTTTGGCTCCCATTGTTGCTCAAGATGTGATTAGCAGTTATATTGGATTATTTTTGGCCGTGGTGCTGTATGTTGTGCACCGAGTTTGGAAACGACCAGCACTGGTCAAGAATATGGAGATGGATTTTGAGTCGGGTACATTCCAGACGCTGGATGTCCGTCCTGAAGATGAAGGAGAGCGTACCTTGTGGAAACGTGTTTGGAAAAAGGTTCTGGAATACATTGCATAAATCAATTGTTTTTAGGCTATGAAAAATAAACTTTTTTTCTTGTAAATAAAATGTAACCTAGCGTGAGACCTCACTGTCATTAAAATTCGTATTCTAATTTACATGACTTTTTCATTGAGCCTTGATGCTGAAAAAGATCAAACTGTCATTTTTTTTTTTTTTTTTTTTTTTTTTTTTTTTTACAAAACCGAGGGCGTTAAACGTAAAAATAAAATGTTATTTGTATATAGAACGTCAGGTTGGTTAGAAAAAAAAAGCATTTGAATCCGTGATTTCCGACAGATTTATCTGCGACTTAATGAACCTAAAATAATTCTGCTAGCATAATTACTGTTTTGAGTACAGTCCGTGAACCTTACGCTCATACACGTCTCCGTCAACCCGAGAACTTTAAACCCATTTCTATCTTTGTGAATTTCATGGAAAATTTCATTTTAAAAATCAAAACTTGTTTTTGCTTCTGATGAAAGTTATCATGACTCTTTTATCAAATAATGGCAATCGATAACAAACAATTTATTTATCCATACGAACAGTCTGTCGCGTACTTATTTAAGGGGGGGGGGGGAGAGGGGATTCTTGGCAGTGCTACGATGTCGTAATTCAGCGTAGCACCATTTTATGCAGATTTATATTGACGCTCATTCGGAATACCAAAAGTAGAAAACAAAACACGATGGACACAAAAGAAGGAGAGTTCTTTTATTGAAGAAACTCAAAAAAAAAACAAATAGAACAGGGGATTGAGTGTTCCAAGCAACTATCGTCGAGACTTGGATGCCTTTTTGTTGTGCGATAGCAGCACTAGTGTTTGTAGCATTGGTGTTACCTTATTAATTTGGGTGTTGGAAATTGCAATCATATTAGATGGCTTCAAATTAATCTATGATGCTGTGAAACTTTTGGTAATAATCAATTTAACAAGTATGATCAAATGCGGTTGTCATGTTGATCAGATTATTTAGAAAGTATGACTATTTGATAAACAATAATAATACATGGTTCAATCAGGAATGACTTGAAAGAATGGATGATCACCATCTGTATCCATAGGGATCCCAGACAGTACGCACATACGCGACAGAGTAATATACTCTGATATTAGTATTAAATAGGCTGAAGGGTTAATGTACGTATCTATTCGTTATTAAGGGAAGTAGTAGGGCTTGAACCACGATTTAATCTCATTAACCATTTACAGACACATGGGAAACGGGGTTTTTTTTTTTTTTATAAAAAAGAGGTTCCAAACCCAATAAACTTTTATTGTCTGACATCATTCTGGCAAAAGGATGTGTTTATGCATTATTATAATTTAGGGGTGAGGGGAATGTGTATGTGCGTTGAACTTTATAATATTCTTTTGGGTATGAAGGTTGTAAGAGAAGGGAAGGGGAAGTTATTTTTTCTTTTTTCTTTTTTTTGTGAGTAATAAAAAATAGCTATTTACATCTCTCTTTTTTTTTGTTTTATGAAAAAAAAAAAGATGAAAAATAAAAGTATAAAAAAAAAAAAAAAATAATAAAAAAAAAAAGGGTTGTTAAAAGAAAAAGTACAAAAGTTATATGAGTATATAAAGTTATGCATAATTATTGGTATCATTTAGAGTTGCAGTGGGTTTCGGTGACTGAGTTTGAGGGTCGTGATGGTCTTCTTCTGCAGGCCTTACAGCTGTGGGTCGTGTGGATTGTTGGATCCATTCATGCTGGAATGCCTTTTCGGGGTTTAACCGTTTTGCGGGATCCCATTCTAAACACTGTTGAATGAAATCTAAAAACAGGGCGTCGTTACATCTCAGAGCTTGTCCGAGATTCTTGGTTCCTGCTCTACGCTTTTTGCCACGGGAGTTAGACACAACTCGAGGCTCTCCACGACGATCTATCTTTCAATATTAGAAAACTACAAGAAATCTATTTTTAAAAAAAAAAAAATTATGCTTTACCAAAGAATAAGTTTCTCCTTTCGCTTTGTTGCACTAATGCGGGCTCAGGCACACCCAGTACTTCCATAATACAGGCAAGCTGTTCTTGTTCATTTTCTCCGGGGAAAATAGGTACACCCGTATATAATTCTGCAATAATACAACCCAAACTCCACATATCGATAGCCATCGTGTAATCAAGACCCAAGATAATCTCGGGTGATCGATAGAATCGACTTTGAATATACGTATACACTAATAAACAATGTATAATGAATAACCCAATCAAAAGAAAAAGCATGTTTGTAAAAAAAAAAAAAAATTACCTCTTTGGCTTTCCAAACAACTACTGCCGAAATCGATAACTTTGATTGTGCTTTTTGTGGGATGTTTGAGCAGAATATTCTGGTATTTGTTTTTGTTTTTAATCACATTTTGTTTTGCATATGTTCATTAAAAAGAAAACTTGCTTACCTCAGGTTTTAAATCACAATGCACTACGCCATGTCTATTTAATAACGATAGTGATCGTAGTAATTGTACAGTAAATCTAGCCCAAAAGAAGAGAGAAAGAGATTAATTAATTACGTATTCGATCCATCCAATTTGGAAAGTTGACTTACCTTTTGATTAAAGTGATATGGAATCCTTGAAAGTTATTAATCTTGATAAATTCATAGAGATTCATGCTGAGACATTCACAGGCAATACACAGATGGTTTCGGAAATAAAAGTTATCAGTCATTTTGACATTATGATGTCTATCCTCTGGATCCCATTTCACTAAATCACCCAGAATCTTCACTTCTGTCCTTGCTTGAGCATAAAATCGTTTCTTATTTCGAATCAATTTGACAGCAACGGTAGATGCAGTTTTATGATCATAACACTTGACAACTTGGCCAAAAGAACCTCTGCCCAACTCCTCTAGGATTTCGTATCTGTACGCCAAATGATCATTTGTCACACTCTTATAATCTCCACGTTCATCATCATAACCGTAATTAAGTGCAGGATTATCGGGCATAGCTTGATATTTCTTGGATTGATGACCCACAAAATAGACTTCGGGATAATTATTGATTTCATTTTGCTCATATGGACTCAGATGATGGCCGTAGAATTTGATGGCAATCTGGGGTGATTTAGGCACGCCGGGGCTAAATGCTTCCACCATCTCTTTATCCCACATTAATAATGAGTCCTTGATACGTTGAGGTCTTGCTCTTTCTTCGGCTGACACAAGTTGTAAATATTTATCGTCCTCATGACTCTTTTTTCTAGGTCGATATTCAGAAGGTGTGGTTGTATCTCCAACAATCGTATGTTGTGCCACCATCGCTTCTAATTTTTCCTTCAAGCTGATAGCTCTATGTCGACCTTCAATGAGAAAAAAAAAAGTTAATTGAATGTAATAAAAATAAACGCTCTTTAACTACCTTTGTCCTTTTCAATCGTTTCCTCTACTGAATTCTTTCTGCTGCCGTTGGAATAACCCGACACACTTAATTTACGATCATCAGTCACTGGTGTTTTCTTTGTGGAAGGTACAGCTAAACTGGAGCGACGTGTGGGAGTGGGTCGCACACGTGGAGAAGGAATGGTCACTGGAGAATTTTTTAATGGCGGTGTGACAACCTGAGCACTGGTAGGAGTCTTCAAGGAAGGTCGTCGACTGGTAGAAATGCCTAAATGACTCTGTCCTTTAGCTCTTCTTGTTGAAATCGATTTCTTGGGTGGTGTAACGATGGTTGTAGGTGCTTCGGCCGAGGAAGAGGAAGAGGAACTGATTGGTATAGGTGTGGTGTTGGCAGAAGATGAAGAGATGGATAACCTTTTCTTTGTCTTTAAACTAAGTCGACTGGTGCTAGTTGTACTCACCGCTTTGACAGAAGGTGATTTAGGTGCCAGTCGCTTTTGTTGAGGAATAGTTATTCTTATAGGTTCAAGCTTCATAGGAGGTAATTGTAAGGACTGAACAGTAGGTGCTTTGGCTAGACTACCAGGTAATGTCTTACCACGCTTTCTCACGGTTGGTTTCTTCTCCCCTTCCTCTGTCTTTACAATACTTTTTCTTCGGGTGGTAGTGAGGGACGGTTGATCTCCATTGGGCGATTCGTTCTTGACCACACTCTTTCTTCTTGCCATTCTTGCAGCTAATGACTGATCTGCATTAGGCGAATTGACTACACTCTTTCGTCTTGCCATTCTAGCAGCTGCCATGGTGGGATGGTCACTGTTGCTGGGAGAATCGTTTTTGACTGTACTCTTCCTTCTTGCCATTCTAGCAGCAGTTTGCTCTTCACTGGGAGAATTGGCGGTGCTCTTTCTTCTGGCCATTCTTGCAGCGGCGATGGTTGGAGAAGTAGGCAATCCATCCTTGAGATTTTCAGTCCTAGACATCCTTCTGTTGGCGAGTATTGAGTCTATAGGATTTTCATTCACGATGGATTTCTTTCGAAGTCTGGTGACGGTAGGTTCATCACTACTGCTACTGCTGTTGGCTAAATCTAATTGTTGGCGTGCCTTGACAGTAGCTGCAGCTAAAATAGATCTTCTCTTTAATGCTGAATTTGGTTTCTCATCTTCGCTGGTGATGGATGGAGATGTAGTATCACCTCTCGAAAGATTGCTGGTTTTCCTTGGAGAGGCAGATGATAATCTATTAACTGTTGTGTTTGCAGTCGAATGTCTTCTCTGTTGATCAGCAGCCTTTGTGGTTTTCATATAATTAGACTCAGGTGCACGTTGAGGTTGAGGTAAGATAGAAGCACCATTTGATAAGGTACGTCTTCTGGGAGTGTCCTCAGTACGTAACTTATCCTTGACAACGCTCGTTCTTCTTCTTGTGAGAGGAGTTTCGTCGAGATGAGGTTTATTGTAAATGCCTAATTCTTCTTTAGCAAGTTGTCTTTCTATGGCGAGAGTATTACGTAATCTATCAGCCAATTTGACCAGACCATTATTGTTGTCATCTTCCTTTGTTGTCATTAATGCACCTGATAATGTTTGTCTTCTTGTATTTAATTTTTCATTCAAGTTTGACTTTAATCTGTTGGGATCTTTTATGATCGGTCTTTTAAGATCGACGGTGGATGTGGTACTTTTACGTCGCGTATCATTATTATATTTTCTTGTAGGTGGTTTATCGCCTTCAGCAAAGGTAGATTCATAAACGGTTTGACTCATATCGGTTTCACTGGCTTGTTTATTTAAGAGTGCACGAGATCGACTGCTAGCGGTGGATCTTGTGTATTTTCCTTCTTTATCTGTTGTACCTGTGAATCTATGCTGTTCCATATGGATCCAAGATTCGGTAATATATGGATTACTTACTGTCGATGACGACATAAAAATATGCTTTTATAAAATTTTCTTTTTTTTTTTTTTTTTACAAGTCTAATGTACAAGATGATGAGTAAAAGTTAAAAAAGTTTGAAAGAAAAAGAAAAAAGGAGAAGGTTTTGTCTGTGTGTGAATATATATATATATATATTTATATATAAAAAAAAAAAAAAAAAAAAAAAAAAAATTAAAAAAAGAAAAGAAACAAAAAAAAAAAAAAAGAAGGGGGGTGGGGGGTGAAAAAAAAAAAGGCATATCCTAAAGGGTCGTCACTTGTCAATGAAAATCCGACAATTGCTTAATTGACAGTAGTGTTTATTTATGAATGAGGTTTTTGACTACTTAATTGATCAAGATAATCTGCATTCGTTGTTTTACAGTCCAAAAGTTGCTTATTGCTGGTGTATAATTTCTCTGATACTTTCTCTGCTTGAAGTGATGTTTCATCATAATAGACAATAGGTTGCCAATCTTCTTCCTCTGCATTACGAACAGACATCGAATACACATTTCTTCGAATATTGCCTTCCCTTTCAGCATTCTTTACTGATACCTGAAGTGTCTGTGCTGTGTTTGCTTCCACTCCTTTCTTCTTTTCTTCTAACTTTTCAACATCTTGGATACGCTTGTTGGCTGCTTTCCATTTCTCGTCAATTTTATCGATATATTTAAAGCCAGGTCTTAATTGAACTGTCGTATTAATAGGTGTCAAATGAAGCTCTTCATCTCGAATCACACCAACCACATATTTTGTTTGCTTAGGTACCTCCACAGATGTAAGTGTCATCTTATCCAATAACTCCTCTTCCTTCTTCTTGGGTTGTTTATAACTGTGTCCCATCGATAACTCCTCCTCATGTTCCTCCATTCTTCTATCATATGCTGTCTTGATTGTCTTATCATTTAATCCCATCGCAAAATCCTCTCCACGTTCTGTACTATAGTTACTAGACCGCGTGTCCAAAGGCAAGTCAAGTTCAACCATTTTAGCTTTGGGCTTTATACGAGCTGCATTGGGTCCATTCTTGCTATTGAAAGGTGTTGACCGCATAGGGTATTGAAACATGTACAAGTACTTTGTCAGCTCCGTTGTCAAGTAAATGGGATATTCTGCCAACACTTCATCTTCTCCAACTGGTTCGCTCATTTCTAATAAAATTTGCTTAATGAGAAAAATGACAAAAATATTTTTCTTTTTCTTTTGGGCGCTTTTTTTTATACATTTGTGACGCTCCTTTTCAAAGTCACATACATTTACAGGAACTGAGCAAATTGAAAGCTTGCATGAAAAGACTCACAACCTTGTATAAAAAGCAAACGCAAAAGAATCCATTTATCAATCAAAAGAAGCCACGCATACACAATCACCATCAAAAAAAAAAAAAAAAAAAAAAAAAAAGGGAATGCAGTAAAAGAAAGAAATAGGCAATCCCGAGATATTTAATGTCACACAAACTTTAGGTTTTTGATGTTTTGTTTCTCAAAAAACACCACTTTTTTTTTTTTTTTACTCTTTTAACTTCCCATTGTTAACATGAGTACAGCAAAACCAAAAGCTAATGTCTGGGTACGTAGTCATACTACATGCTTTATAAAATGTAGGCTAAAAGACACTGTAGAATTCGACGTTGGCTGGTGCCGGTGCAGGGACGATAGAGATTCTTCTTATGCAGGTAAATATTGTTGGAAACAAGTGACGATAACTATACTAACTACTCTGCAAGCCAACAGACGTCATTAAAACAAGATTCCAGGTTAAAAGAGAAAAATAAGCGCACGTAATAATGACTCACTTTAACACGTAACAAACCAAAAAATTAGTCTGTACAAGCATCGGCTCACTACAAAAATGGCATCTTTAAAGCATTTCGCACTGTATTTCGAGAGGAAGGATTGGCTGGTATAATCGATTTAATTTTTTTTTTGGGGGGGTAATGTGCATGTATTAAAATGCGATTATAGCATTTTACAGAGGTACTATTCCTGTGCTATGTATCGTCGGCCCTCGCATCTCTTTGCAATATATGGGTTTGGCATTTTACAAACCCATCTTTGAGAAATTAGAGGGTTCTGTCATACCAGCTCATAGTTCTGCCGGGTTAGCCGGTGTAAGTAGTCTTCTTTTACATGATTGTCATAAAACACTAATTTAAATATTAGATCTGCACAGGTATAACTCAAGCAGTAACACTAGGTAAACTACCTCCCATACAAGAAAAATGATTGCATTTTTGTTTTGCTTACACAATCTACTTATTAGTAACACCGCTCGAGATGATCAAAGTCCGTCAACAAACCGAGATGGTCCAAAACCAAACTCAACGAAAGTATCATGGCTTATTAAACACAGCATCCATCATTGTCCGTCAAGAAGGGTAAGTTATTCTGTACATTATAATTTTCAGAGCCATCTTTCTTTTGCTGATCTTTGTACATAGATTTCCCGCATTATACAGCGGTCTCATGGCAACGGTTGCTAGACAATCTTGGGGTAATAACGAAAAAAAGTTCCGCCCCTCTTAAAACTCATCGATTACAGGTCTACTTGTCAAATTTTCGGCTTATGTTGAGATGAAGGCCATGTTTGAAAGAGCATCGGGTAACCCAGATGCACCATTAAAACCATGGCAGCATATGGTAATTATAGGCCGTGCATTTTATAAGTCTCTCTCTTGCAGATATTTATATTTAAACATTTAGGTGAGTGGAGGTATGGCCAATGTTCTTGTTGGTGTCTTAAACTCGCCACCAGATGTAGTTAAAACAAGGTAAAACTCACACACGTGTGTGTACATAAAAACAAAAGGCTGTATGCTTTCAGCAACAACTAAAGAAAAAAACCAAAAATCCATAGAATGCAAGATGCTGGAAGGTCCTATACTGGAACTCTGGACTGCGTGAAATCCATGATAAAAACCGAAGGTCTGTCCTCATTTTTTCGTGGATCTTGGCTTCGTATCATACGTATTGCGCCAGGTAAGTGATATTTTACTTTGCTTTTATGACAGTGCTAACAAACTATAGGTGGAGCGATTCAATTCTCTTGTTATGAGTATATCTTGAGTAAGCTTAATAATAAAGATTAGTTTTTCTCTTTTGGATAGTATTTTTCCGTACGGTTCCAGATTTGTATAGACTCTTGTATTGATATACAAGTATGTGCTCGTTCAAAAAAGCTATATTTATCTTTTTGTTTTAAGCACATATATTAACCAAGGAGATGATGATATCATAAAAAGTATTAATAAACATAGTACAATCAAATTGAACAAACAGAAAAAAAGGGGGGTGGAGGATCCTATCATTTACTAAAATGTAACCAGGGCATTGTACTAAAAGCACAAGTGCTTTACTAAACAGCAGAATTATCAGTGTGCTTATTGTGAATTTTAGGAACATTGTATTCTCTTGTCACAAGTATTGTAGTTTTCACAATGTAAAAAAAGGGAACAAAGACCATGTACCTTAAATGCACATGATTGTTTCCACTGTTGTAAAGAAACCTTTATATATATGAAATTACGTTATGTACTAATTTTTTATTTTATTATTTTATTATCTACATTAATTAATAATTTAAAAAGATGGTGTTAACATGAAATACAGTTTTAACTAGTTTGAGTTTGCGCTCCCCCGAGAACATTGCACGTTCCCATTGACATGTACCAATAAAAGATGCATATCAGAGGATCTTGTCCCAACTTGTTATATATCTAATAAGCATCACAAAAGATGTAATTTTTTTACTCAGCAAGCATCCAAAAGCCTTCTAAGATCATTCCCAATTTAAGGTATTCATCACATCACTCGAATTCTTTATAAAGAAAGTAACATAACCCAGTATCGAAAATCGTAAGTGGAATAGCAACTGCTGCATGAATTTGGTTTCCTCTTCATTGTTTCATGCAGATCTTTTGATTTACGATAAACCCTGTCAGGTTGACTAACATCTAATATATCTGACTTGCTCTTCAGCACTGAATCTCTGGCAAAGTAAGATATTCGTGACTTGATCGTTTTGATAGGATCTTCCGTCATTTTGCACAGAATCAAGCCAGAAATAGAAGTAGTTACCAGTAATAAATTAGCTTGAACGGATATTTTTGGCATTTAAAATTAATATATATTTAAATAATAGATTTTTTAAAAAAAAAAGAGAGAGATTCTTTTTATAGTAAATCATTATTTTAATTGAAGATTGGTTCATGTCTGGCTAGTGTATCTAAGGGTACATTATTTATATCCCTGATACAATGGGAAAGCGCATGATATTTTGTTTGCTATTGTTTCCATGAATGAGTACACTAGTGACAACATAATTTCTGTTTCCATTGAGAGAGATCTTTAAATGAAGCATTATGGCTCCTTTGGTCGTTTATAATAGATCAGAACAAACCGGGTAGGCACTCAGATATAAAGATCGTACGAAACGTATCCAATCATAAAAGTCCTAACCAAAACTCGCTGATACTGTTGGGGATTCGATACTATGTATACGCTGTCTCTGTCAATTCACACCTTTTGGATCCAAAGTGCTTCGTTTTTTTTTTTTTTTTTTTTTTTTAATGTGACACTTTTTTTAAAAGTGCGACATCAGTTTGCCAAAGTCTGTATTTGATTTTCCCTCTTTTAATTTTTTTCTTTTCCTTTTTTTAAAATGACATCCACAAAGGAACCTGTGTTCATCAAAGAGGGAACTCTAAGAGAGGGACTTACTCAAGGAATATCGTTGCATGGGTGGACAATTACAAGTAAGAAGGCTTCAATTTGTAGTTCTGCTGAAATGGAAAAGTAAATATTTTGAAAAAAACACGAGAAACAGAAAAAAAAAAACCAAGCTAACGAATAGATACTAGGATTTCCAAAGATTATGGTTTACCACCACCAGAGATGGTTTTCGGAAACAATCATGTAACGGTGGAAAAGGACTCTTTTAAATTATCTTTTGGAGCGTATGATGCATTAAGTCAAGTGGATACAAGCTCTACTAGTAGTGAGAAAATCAAGGTTGCTTATTCAGAAGAGTGGACTAGAAAGAGGTAGGTTTAACAAAAAACCTCCTACGTTGAGGAAGAAATGATATTAAAAAGTTGCCATAGCTCTGCAAATCATACAGATGTTAAGGACGTGGTAAAACCATATGATTGGACATATACAACGAAATATAGAGGAACCTCCAATGCTGAACTTGAACAACATGATGGTCAATCATTGGTCGATGTAAATAGATTAAGACAACAGGAACCAATTTTGTTCTACGATGAAAATATATTGTATGAAGATGAATTGGCAGACAATGGAACTGCTATGCTGATGATACGTTTGGTTAGTGACACAAAAAGCAAAAAAAAGGGGGGAGGAGGAGGGACGATGGATATGTATTAACAATTGAATGCAGAGAGTAATGCCAACTTGTTTTCTAGTTTTACAAAGATTCTTTCTAAGAGTGGATGATGTATTATTTAGATTAAATGATACAAGATTATATCATGAGTTTGGGAATGATTATTTCGTACGTGAATATACATCGAAGGAGGCGCATTATAATGTTATCAGACAGGTAGGGAAAAATAATAATAAAAAGAAAGGGAATGGTTGAGGAATAGAGAGATAGTTTCTCATCCTTCTTATAATAGAAATTGGGCAGAGGTGATATATCGTTGCTAAATGATCAAAATTGGGTATCTTCCGTTATGCCAGATGAACCTACAGAATCCATCAAGGAAAAATTAAAAATCTAATAAAATAATATGATGCTATCTATATATCTCTAACCCTGATCAATGGATAAGTGTCTGGCTCTCCTTCTGATAGGACCTGCTAGCTCTTCTTCGACGGTTGTTTGTTGTATCATGTCTCCTTCTGTTTCATGTTCTTTTCTCCACCGATTTAATAACTGGTCGCCGTAATGTTGTAATTCTTCCAACGAAACAAACAATGCGAAATCGTTTAAAGACAGAAACTCCAACTCGAGTATGTTTAGTTCGGACACTGGTAAACCACCCACCTTTGCATAACGTGTATTTGTAAAAAAGACGTCTGAGAATAATTTGCTGGCAACCATGACACCCGATATTATTAAACGATGAACGTTGAAAGAATCAATACGTAGACCGTTGGTACGCGTACTCGATGTCTTTGCCATCCGATCAAAATAGACAAGTAGAGCTAAGAAACATTCGTTGGCACATGGGCAATATTTTAATATACGCGTAAGATAAGCATAAATGGATATGCTTGGTATTGACCGTGCTTGGAAACAAGTAAAGGAAGAATGTGTAATACTTTTCCTTCTCTCCGAACCTTGTGGTTGAAAACTATCGTTTGTTTGAATAACTTCTTCTAACAGAAACGTCAGCATTTTTATTGTATCTTTAGTTGGATATCCTGCTAAATCATATTTAACGTTCATATTTTGGTAAAAAGGAAGGAAAGACGAAAAAAATAGGAGTTTTTATTTATTTTTTTTGTCTTTTTATTTTTTCTTCATTCTTTCTTCTGCAGCTCTTGCCCGTTTTTCTCGTTCCAATCTCATTCGTGCTTCTGGTGTCATATTTGATGTATTCACAATTTCCGTATTCACAATAGGCAACATGTAATTTTTGGCTCTCGTTGCTTGCACCTTTTCAAACTTTAATTCAGCTTCTTTTGCTTCACGTGCTTCTTGTATCTTTTGACGTTCCAATTCAATTAATCGCTTCTTTTCTTGTTCCTTGGCAAGCTTCTTTTTGTCTTTAATTTCTTGATCCTTCATTTGTTTTTCTGTCAATGGACTGGGTACTCTTGCATCCTCTAACCAGTTCCACTTGCTAGGATAATCACACATGCATCTTCTAAATGCATTTCTTGTCTCTTTATCTTTACTCACTTCATATGCAGTCTTACCAGCATCACTGACGATCGTTGGATCCACATCATATTTGATCAATAAATCTGTTACTAAATCAGCAGCTGCGCCCATATTAGACACCATATGTAAAATAGTTGGGTAATGATAAAGATCTTCTTGATTCGCTAATTCTTGTGGCAATAAACCCGATAACGGTAAATTCATGTGTTTTTGAATGAATGCTAAGGTCACCGTCGTCTTATTTTGCTTGATCAATTCCAGCAGCTTCTCCAAGTCCGGATCAATATTCTTTTCAACAACTTGCTTCACCTTTTTTGAAACGGTAGAGGATTTTTCCATCAATTGTTTCTGTTTCTCTTGATTTTCAATCCATTTTTGTTTATAAGATTCAATAGCTTGTTCATCCACCTGTACGACTTTGACTGTGGTAATTTCAGTATAGACACGCTTAAGTTCTCCCAATGTTGGTCTTCGAGTCACAAATGGGATGGATTTGACCGATTGGGCATCGAGAACTGCGCCTTGGTAATTGAAGAGGATCTTGCGATTACCACTGGGCGCATGAACAAGCACGAGTTCACTATTCAAAATGTGCTGACGCCATTGAGATATCACTTCTCTCACTTCCTGTTCAAGCAACTGCTCATTATGTCTACGAATTTGTGCACCTGCTGAATTGGCTGCTCCCTTAGCATTATCATTAGCAGATTGAGACCCACCTTGCTTTCTACGAGTGGTGTATCGATGAAATGTCTTGTGTGTTACAAACTGAACTTGTTTATCAATCGATTTTTCACCCGCTCCTTTACTAGCATTTACATCAATTACACAGCCTGCAAAATGACCACCTCCCAACATCAGAATTGTCCATGTACGTTTCTTGTTCGCAAAATTGGACTGTTGAATAGATTTCAATGTGGTGTGAGTACTGTTAAATAGATGTCGATAAACACCATAATGACTCGAATCCTTCACATTGGATTGCCTATACCAATTTAGCGCAGAGTACTTCTTCATCATGGGTAACACTACTTGTTTTGCATCGTTTAATAAGAGTTCCCTTTCTTCTTGCTCCTTCTTTTGTTTCTGAACAAGTGAATGGATATTATCCTTTTGTAAGTCATTATCCTCTTCTTCGCTATCATCTTCTTCTGACCCGGAAATACTTTCTGTCAAGTCAGATAACAAAATTTCAAACTCTTCCAGTGCTACAGGCTTAACATCCAAAACCACTCTTCTTTTAATGTTGTAACGGTGCCAATCGGTATTGAAATGATTACGTTGTTCTTCACGCTCGTTGAAAGAAATGGCACAGGTGTTACAAGTCAAATTGGTGCTATTCTCTTCGCCATTCTCTAAGCGATCCTGTTGTAATTGTAATCTCTCGAGCGCCAACGCGTTTATTGTCTCATCTTTCTTTTCCTCAATGTCTAAAAGTGCTTCGGTTTCCTTCTCCACAGGTTCTAAAGTCTCTAGTAAGTCCTTGGGTAAATTAATTGCGTATAGCAGAGCTTCTTGTTGTCTTTTCTTGTAATCGCTCATTATTACTATTTGTTCAAGCAAAAGTTGGTGGTAAAGAAATAAAAAGAAAAAAATGAAAAAAGAAGTTACTTTTGAAGTTAATACTGCGGTCAGAGCGATGTTTAAAACCGTCACTGATTTTAATTATTGTAGTTCCGGCTTCTGAGTGCTTGATATTTTTTAAGCCTAGGACTACTCCGTGGTTGTCTGTCTCCTCTTTCATGGAGAAAGGTCGACGCTACTTTGATGTATTCTTTATTTGTACATCGATTGATTTTCTGATTAAACGGAGGGAAGGTTATTTAGAACAGTAGCGCACTTATGTCTACCAATTGCGACGCATCTCTGGACTGACTTAAAGATTTTTTTATGGCCGGGACACAATGATGATTTGTGCATAACAGTAGTGTTTCTTTTTATATATATAATTGAATCATCTCTACTTTTTGCTACTGGATGTATGGGCTTCCAAGTAAGATACCTTGGATAATCAAAGCAAGCATGTCATATATGTTACATGTTTGTAGGCTATGCAGCTGCACCATTGACACCCTCTTTCCATTCCCTATTTATCTTCTAAATCCATTGACTCTTGATCCTGATCTACTATAACCATAAACATTTTTGGTAGTATCAACTTATGAATAATACTAAGACCTTAATCAAAATTTTGTTCAAGTAAATTCTTTTTTTACCTTTGATACGCGCGAGATTTTGTCCTTCTTTAGTGTGCCAACAATGAGTATTTGATGTATGCCTTTTTTTTTTTTAAATATTACATTTCTTCATGAAAAGTACTCTCTGCCTGAAACTTTTAACAAATCTTTTAGTTTCCTCTTCAATTTCTTCTTTTCCTTTTTTAATTCTATTGTTTCCGAAGTATGAGTTCTAACGTATATTGGCTCTCGTTAATTATGCCTGGATTTTTAGGAATGCTTTCAGTGTATATTAACTGTTAATATGCATTTGCGATATTGATGACTGTTTCAACTCCCAGAATAAGCGCTATTTTGACTCCATACAGCATTGTCATACTACAGACAAAGGCTAGCTTGTGGTATTAGCACACAGTTTGGATAATTTTCATGTCACAAAGAACTTAATGCAGCATCTTTATTTCTACCGTTCGGTATCGAGGGGGAAGGTTCAAATACTTGAGATTATATTTATAATCAAATAGTGCGGTCGAGGACAAAGTGATATTTGACAAAATGAAAAATACTGAGTCAACCCTTCTGGTTTTTGAAAACATCTCTGTTTTGTTTCCCCCCTTCTATGAATTGAACTCCACTCGTTAAAATTGACTCCAGATAATGTTGTCTCATATCAGTGGATTGAGAGCGCAAGTTTTCTAATAGATACATAGTGTTACAACACACTTTTTTATAAGCTTTTGCACAAACTGTTACTGACAAAAGGTACATACTTGTTTTCAAGTTAAGTTCGAAGTAGAATATAGTAGTTACATTTAATTATTTATCCATTGTCTTTCCAATGGGTAAAATACGATTTCAAATATAAAACGTCTTAACATTTAACATTTAGTAAGTTGTTCTTAATCTTCCTGCTTGCAAAATCACTTTTTATATATATTGGTACTTCTGGAGGAAGTACTTCTCTTTTTTAGGCATTGTACACCTTCTATTAGTACGTTGGGGCTTTTACCAAGTCTTATTAATACCTTCTTAAAGATATATGTGCTCGTTAACTCGACATATATGGAAATGTTTGTGTACCTATTCATATCACACTTCTAAGAAGAACAAGTATAAAAAATGCTTTTTTTTTTTTTTTACTTTTAGCCTTTCTGGAAAGTTTATATCTGCAATTGAAACAAAACAAAAAAATGTGCTGCGTTTTGAACTTTAGAAATAAAAAAGGAAGACAATCCATTGTAGACGCCTTGCAACAATGAGGATTAAATACAATATTATTCTATTATTCTTTAACTTATAGATGACTTTTTTATATGCCACTGATTCTTTTACAGTGTATTCAATTTTTGTAAAAAAAAAGAAAAAAAAAATTAGAAACTTCAACGCGTTTTCAGCGAGTTAAATTATTTCTACTTTGTTAAAATACGTTGACTACTTTCACAGTCTGGTGCTCACTATAAACACATCTGTTATTCTTCATTTTACTCTTTATTTTAAATTTCATGCCAAATACCTTAGAACACTGGTTTGAAGCACGAACAAGGTTGTTAAAAGGTTTAAAAAGACTTGTTTGTAAAATCGACAAAGTTATTTGCAAAAGCAATAACGTCGTCTCTGACAATTTTGTTTAAATAATTACCAACACTGTTACTGGCAAGTTTCAGTAAAAGTAATAGAAGAAAATAAAAATAGAGGTTTAAGATAAAAGCTCTTAAAAAGTGAGCACCAGACTAAAATATATTTATATAATAGGGTAATTTATACGACGAAATCAGATAAGAGTGGTATTCGAAGGAGTATAATTAAATACGTAATGGAATAGCTACAATGCTGATTTTACAGAAGGAAATTACAAGCAATTATAATAAATACAAAATCACAAAGACTTAAAGTATTAAGACTTATTCAGATTAAGGTAGAGAACAAACTAATAATTTTATTAAATAATTTTATGGGGTCCTTTTATAAGAAAAGGTCAGAAAAGCAGTCAAAAAAATATAGGGATCTGAAGTCTAAAGGACCAACAGAAGAAGAAAAAGGTGGTGTAATAATATTCTTGCTGTTGACGATATTATAATAGATATAATAATTTAAAGTTAATTGTCACATCACATTAAGAATGGGTAGTAATATAAAAGTTAATCATGAATCACACATTACCACGCTTGTTCTCATCCTACCATTGAGGTCTGTACACAGGGCACAACTCTGTGGCGAGTTAATAGTTATTCTGCAAAAAGCAATACAATCAAATGGGCCTGGACTATAGAATATTAATAGATCCTGAGCACAAATATTACTCTTGTCAATTGATGTTTAATTACTGTTGGTCCCTCTGACTAATATATACATACTCAGTATGAAAGGGCTAAGTTTGAAAACATGTTGATATT